>NC_089840.1:271403590-271703590 GCF_035609145.1 Eleutherodactylus coqui | reverse complement strand
ATACATGCCTTGATTCCTGACTGCACCCCACTAGCTAGGCCCTGAAGATAGTACCAAGTAATAGATAATGGAAGGTCCTCATCTCAGTTCATAATCTGTATGGCTCTGTACTAAAAGGATATATAAACATTGTCATACAAGTTTTGTGTTAATTTGCATGAAGGTGTTCTGCCTGTCCTGATCCTGGCTTTATTCTATGACCACATCTTTGACTATACCCTCTGGTACCACCTCATAGAAACGTCTACCAGTTTACATCAGTTGCCTCATCTTGGAAGGTATTCACCATTCCTGTTGAGATTATATGACTCTGTATTAAGGGAACCATACATACAGTACACTACCATTAGATTTCATGCCAATGTTCTTCATCCCTTATACTGTGCTTTTACATGAAGCACTCTACACTACTAGAGATGAGCGAACACCAAAATGTTCGGGTGTTCGTTATTCGTAACGAACTTCCCGTGATGCTCGAGGGTTCGTTTCGAACAACGAACCCCATTGAAGTCAATGGGCGACCAGAACATTTTTGTATTTCGCCGATGCTCGCTAAGGTTTTCATGTGTGAAAATCTGGGCAATTCAGGAAAGTGATGGGAATGACACAGTGACGGATAGGGCAGGCGAGGGGCTACATGTTGGGCTGCATCCTAAGTTCACAGGTCCCACTATTAAGCCACAATAGCGGCAAGAGTGGGCCCCCCCCCCCCTCCCAACAACTTTTACTTCTGAAAAGCGCTCATTAGCATGGCATACCTTTGCTAAGCCCCACACTACCTCCAACAAAGCACAATCACTGCCTGCATGACACTCCACTGCCACTTCTCCTGAGTTACATGCTGCCCAACCGCACCCCCTCCCCCCCACAGCGCACACCAAAGTGTCCCTGCGCAGCCTTCAGCTGCCCTCATGCCACACCACGCTCATGTCTATTTAGAATTGCGTCTGCCATGACGAGGGACCGCAGGCATACACTGCAGAGGTTGGCACGGCTAGGCAGCGACCCTCTTTAAAAGTGGCGGAGCGATAGCCCACAATGCTGTACAGAAGCAATGAGAAATAGAATCCTGTGCCACCGCCATCAGGAGCTGCACACGTGGGCATAGCAATGGGGAACCTATGTGCCACACACTATTCATTCTGTCAAGGTGTCTGCATGCCCCAGTCAGACCGGGCTTTTTAATTCATAGACACAGGCAGGTACAACTCCCTATTGTGAAGTCCCTGTCGACCCACAGCATGGGTGGCTCCCTGGAACCCACCGGCGGTACACAGAAATATCCCATTGCATTGCCCAACACAGCTGAGGTAGTAATGTCGTGCGTAATACAGGTGGGCTTCGGCCCACACTGCATGCCCCAGTCAGACTGGGGTTCTTTACAAGTGGACACATGTAGGTTTAACTCCCTGTGGACCCACTGCCTGGGTGGGTGCCAGGAAGCCACCGGCGGTACATAGAAATATCCCATTGCATTGCCCAACACAGCTGAGGTAGTAATGTCGTGCGTAATACAGGTGGGCTTCGGCCCACACTGCATGCCCCAGTCAGACGGGTTCTTTAGAAGTGTACAGATGTATTAAAAACTCAGTGTGCACCTACAGCATGGGTGGCTCCCTGGAACCCACCGGCGGTACACAAAAATATCCCATTGCATTGCCCAACACAGCTGAGGTAGTAATGTCGTGCGTAATACAGGTGGGCTTCGGCCCACACTGCATGCCCCAGTCAGACTGGGATTCTTTACAAGTGGACACATGTAGGTTTAACTCCCTGTGGACCCACTGCCTGGGTGGGTGCCAGGAAGCCACCGGCGGTACATAGAAATATCCCATTGCATTGCCCAACACAGCTGAGGTAGTAATGTCGTGCGTAATACAGGTGGGCTTCGGCCCACACTGCATGCCCCAGTCAGACGGGTTCTTTAGAAGTGTACAGATGTATTAAAAACTCAGTGTGCACCTACAGCATGGGTGGCTCCCTGGAACCCACCGGCGGTACACAAAAATATCCCATTGCATTGCCCAACACAGCTGAGGTAGTAATGTCGTGCGTAATACAGGTGGGCTTCGGCCCACACTGCATGCCCCAGTCAGACTGGGATTCTTTACAAGTGGACACATGTAGGTTTAACTCCCTGTGGACCCACTGCCTGGGTGGGTGCCAGGAAGCCACCGGCGGTACATAGAAATATCCCATTGCATTGCCCAACACAGCTGAGGTAACGTCAGCTGTAATGCAGGTGGGCTAAAAATTAATTTGATTACACTGTAGGCGAGGGCCCACAAAAATTGCTGTATCAACAGTACTAATGTACATCCCAAAAATTGGCCATGGCCAGCCAAGAGGGCAGGTGAAACCCATTAATCGCTTTGGTTAATGTGGCTTAAGTGGTAACTAGGCCTGGAGGCAGCCCAGTGTAACGAAAAATTGGTTCAAGTTAAAGTTCCAATGCTTTTAAGCGCATTGAAACTTATAAAAATTGTTCTGAAAAATTATTTGAGTGAGCCTTGTGGCCCTAAGAAAAATTGCCCGTTCAGCGTGATTACGTGAGGTTTCAGGAGGTGGAGCAGGAGGAGGAGGAGGAGGAATATTAGACACAGATTGATGAAGCAGAAATGTCCCCGTTTTGGATGGTGAGAGAGAACGTAGCTTCCATCCGCGGGTGCAGCCTACGTATTGCTTACGTATCGCTGCTGTCCGCTGGTGGAGAACAGAAGTCTGGGGAAATCCAGCCTTTGTTCATCTTGATGAGTGTTAGCCTGTCGGCACTGTCGGTTGACAAGCGGCTACGCTTATCTGTGATGATTCCCCCAGCCGCACTAAACACCCTCTCCGACAACACGCTAGCCGCAGGACAAGCAAGCACCTCAAGGGCATACAGGGCTAGTTCAGGCCACGTGTCCAGCTTCGACACCCAGTAGTTGTAGGGGGCAGAGGCGTCACCAAGGATGGTCGTGCGATCCGCTACGTACTCCCTCACCATCCTTTTGCAGTGCTCCCGCCGACTCAGCCGTGACTGGGGAGCGGTGACACAGTCTTGGTGGGGAGCCATAAAGCTGGCCAGGCCCTTAAAGACTGTTGCACTGCCTGGGATGTACATGCTGCTCGATCTACGCACATCCCCTGCAACATGGCCCTCGGAACTGCGCCTTCTGCCACTAGCGCTGTCGGCTGGGAATTTTACCATCAGCTTGTCCGCAAGGGTCCTGTGGTATAGCAACACTCTCGAACCCCTTTCCTCTTCGGGAATCAGAGTGGGCAGGTTCTCCTTATACCGTGGATCGAGCAGTGTGTACACCCAGTAATCCGTCGTGGCCAGAATGCGTGCAACGCGAGGGTCACGAGAAAGGCATCCTAACATGAAGTCAGCCATGTGTGCCAGGGTACCTGTACGCAACACATGGCTGTCTTCACTAGGAAGATCACTATCAGGATCCTCCTCCTCCTCCTCCTCCTCCTCCTCCTCAGGCCATACACGCTGAAAGGATGACAGGCAATCAGCCGGTGTACCGTCAGCAGCGGGCCAAGCTGTCTCTTCCCCCTCCTCCTCATCCTCCTCATGCTCCTCCTCCTCCTCCTGTACGCGCTGAGAAATAGACAGGAGGGTGCCCTGACTATCCAGCGGCATACTGTCTTCCCCCGCCCCCGTTTCCGAGCGCAAAGCAGCTGCCTTTATGGTTTGCAGGGAATTTCTCAAGATGCATAGCAGAGGAATGGTGACGCTAATGATTGTAGCATCGCCGCTCACCACCTGGGTAGACTCCTCAAAATTACCAAGGACATGGCAGATGTCTGCCAACCAGGCCCACTCTTCTGAAAGGAATTGAGGAGGCTGACTCCCACTGCGCCGCCCATGTTGGAGTTGGTATTCGACTATAGCTCTACGCTGTTCATAGAGCCTGGCCAACATGTGGAGCGTAGAGTTCCACCGTGTGGGCACGTCGCACAGCAGTCGGTGCACTGGCAGCTTAAAGTGATGTTGCAGGGTGCGCAGGGTGGCAGCGTCCGTGTGGGACTTGCGGAAATGTGCGCAGAGCCGGCGCGCCTTTACGAGCAGGTCTGACAAGCGTGGGTAGCTTTTCAGAAACCGCTGAACCACCAAATTAAAGACGTGGGCCAGGCATGGCACGTGCGTGAGGCTGCCGAGCTGCAGAGCCGCCACCAGGTTACGGCCGTTGTCACACACGACCATGCCCGGTTGGAGGCTCAGCGGCGCAAGCCAGCGGTCGGTCTGCTGTGTCAGACCCTGCAGCAGTTCGTGGGCCGTGTGCCTCTTATCGCCTAAGCTGAGTAGTTTCAGCACGGCCTGCTGACGCTTGCCCACCGCTGTGCTGCCACACCGCGTGACACCGACTGCTGGCGACATGCTGCTGCTAACACATCTAGATTGTGAGACAGAGGAGGAGGAGGAGGAGGAGGGTGCTTTAGTGGAGGAAGCATACACCTCCGCAGATACCAGCACCGAGCTGGGGCCCGCAATTCTGGGGGTGGGTAGGACGTGAGCGGTCCCAGGCTCTGACTCTGTCCCAGCCTCCACTAAATTCACCCAATGTGCCGTCAGGGAGATGTAGTGGCCCTGCCCGCCTGTGCTTGTCCACGTGTCCGTAGTTAAGTGGACCGTGGCAGTAACCGCGTTGGTGAGGGCGCGCACAATGTTGCGGGAGACGTGGTCGTGCAGGGCTGGGACGGCACATCGGGAAAAGTAGTGGCGACTGGGAACTGAGTAGCGCGGGGCCGCCGCCTCCATGATACTTTTGAAGGACTCCGTTTCCACAACCCTATACGGCAGCATCTCAAGGCTGATGAATTTTGCGATGCGGACGGTTAACGTTTGAGCGTGCGGGTGCGTGGCGGCGTACTTGCGCTTGCGCTCGCGCTCGAACACTTGCGCAAGCGACGGCTGAACGGTGCGCTGAACTACACTGCTGGATGGGGCCGAGGACAGCGGAGATGAGGGTGTGGGTGCAGGCCATGAGGCGGTAGTGCCTGTGTCCTGAGAGGGGGGTTGCATCTCAGTGGCAGGTTGGGGCACAGGGGGAGAGGCAGGGGTGCAAACCGGAGGCGGTGAACGGCCTTTGTCCCACCTTGCGGGGTGCTTGGCCATCATATGTCTGCACATGGTGGTGGTGGTGAGGCTGTTGGTGTTGGCTCCCCGGCTGAGCTTTGCACGACAAAGGTTGCACACCACTGTTCGTCGGTCGTCAGGCGTCTCTGTGAAAAACTGCCAGACCTTAGAGCACCTCGGCCTCCGCAGGGTGGCATGGCGCGAGGGGGCGCTTTGGGAAACACTTGGTGGATTATTCGGTCTGGCCCTGCCTCTACCCCTGGCCACTGCACTGCCTCTTGCAACCTGCCCTGCTGATGCCCTTGACTCCCCCTCTGAAGACCTGTCCTCCTGAGTAAGCGTTGCACACCAGGTGGGGTCAGTCACCTCATCGTCCTGCTGCTCTTCCTCCGAATCCTCTGTGCGCTGCTCCCTGGGACTTACTGCCCTTACTACTACCTCACTGCAAGACAACTGTGTCTGATCGTCATCGTCCTCCTCACCCACAGAAAGTTGTTGAGACAGTTGGCGGAAGTCCCCAGCCTCTTCCCCCGGACCCCGGGAACTTTCGAATGGTTGGGCATCAGTGACGATAAACTCCTCTGGTGGGAGAGGAACCGCTGCTGCCCAATCTAAGCAGGGGCCCGAGAACAGTTCCTGGGAGTGTTCCCGCTCCTGAGCAGGTGTCATTGTAGTGGAGTGAGGAGGCTGGGAGGAAGGAGGAGCAGCAGACAGAGGATTCGGATTGGCAGCAGTGGACGGCGCAGAACTGCGGGTAGACGATAGGTTGCTCGAAGCACTTTCTGCCATCCAGGACAGGACCTGCTCACACTGCTCATTTTCTAATAACCGTCTCCCGCGTGGACCCATTAATTGGGCGATGAATGTGGGGACGCCAGAAACGTGCCTCTCTCCTAATCGCGCAGCAGTCGGCTGCGACACACCTGGATCAGGAGCTTGGCCTGTGCCCACACCCTGACTTGGCCCTCCGCGTCCTCGGCCGCGTCCACGTCCTCTAGGCCTACCCCTACCCCTCAGCATGCTGTATTACCAGTGATTTGATTTCACAGGCAGGAAATAAATTGGCGCAAGACTGCAGGCCAAATATAATTTTTGCCCTTTTTGGAAAACGAAAGGCCCCACTGCCTCTAGTGAATGAATTATCTAAGTTTAATAACTGTGCTGTGTCCCTGCTTATGTGTCACAGAACGTGAGGGTAGCAGAGTTATTATAACTCTTGGAGAGCAGGTATTTTTTTTCCCAATTAAGGAAAGCAAATGGCGAACCCAGCAGTAAAGCGTAGCTGGGTGCGTATGATTTAGCAATGTTTTTCACGCAGCTCACACGTCTCCACAGGCGTAAGGACGGACAGAGGCTGGACAAATAGATTTGTTTTCAGTTTTTTCCCACCAACAGGCAGCACTGCGTATATTCTATGAATAATAACTGTGTTGTGGCCCTGCCTATACAATTCTTTCCCTGCAGTATCAATGGAGGGTGGAATGCTCTGCAGAGGCGATTTTGAGAAGCCCAAAAAAAATGCAGCACAGCCAACAGCAGCCTGGACAGTACTGCACACGGATAAATATGGCCCTAGAAAGGACCGTTGAGGTTCTTGAAGGCTACACTCACTCCTAACACTCTCCCTGCCTATGCAGCACTTCTGTCCCTAATGCCAGGTGCAACGGTCTGCAGAGGCGATTTTGAGAAAAAAAAAAATCCCACTGCTAACAGCAGCCAACACACAGCTATCAGTGGCCCTAATAAGGACCTTTGGGGGGTCTTGAAGCCTACACTAACTACCAATTCTTTCCCTACAGCAGCTCCGGTATAAACAGCACTGTCCCTCATCTAACTCACACCGCATCTGAGGCGAGCCGCGGGAGGGGCCGACTTTTATATTAGGCGAACACCTGATCTCGCCAGCCACTCACAGCAGGGGGGTGGTATAGGGCTTAAACGTTGCAGGGGGAAGTTGTAATGCCTTCCCTGTCTTTCAATTGGCCAGAAAAGCGCGCTAACGTCTCAGGGAAGGAAGTGAAAGTAACCAGAACACCGCATGGTGTTCGTCACGAATAACGAACATCCCGAACACCCTAATATTCGCACGAATATCAAGCTCGGACGAACGCGTTCGCTCATCTCTATACACTACCTTTTATAAATTTTAGAACACCTCAATTTTCCAGTTTTGACATAAACATAGCTCAAATCCAGACAATAAAATGTGATAGTTCAAAAGTACGTTAAACTTAAATATTATAACTTGAAAAGTAAAAAACATCAATTCATGGGTTCCTTGAAAAAAGCCCTTTGATTAAAATCATAAAGAACAGCTGCTCTGCAGCACAGAAATCAAATTATGGTTTGAAATTGGATGTAAACTATTCCTACAGGTGTCAACTTTTTTATGTTACTTTCAAACCCTATGAATCTATGACCAGCGTTGGATCAGGCTGCATTACAACTCCCTCTAAGGCAGGATTGGACAGTTTTGCCCTTCAGGACAAAGTGCATTGCCATCATAATGGCAAGAAAAGGTCAATTAACCAAGCAACGAAGACAATTGTAACCCTTGGAGGTGTAGATCTGTCCTAAAGAGAACTTACCAAGAAAGCCAAGTTGGAAGGGAGTTTCCTTTAGTTTCCAAGTGCCTTTTGAGGGTATAGGAGTTCGTACTAACAGGAAGATGCCACTACAGAATCGGATGACAAGGTTTTGAGGGTCTATAGTTTGCATGATCGTCACCTCACAGCCCAAAATCTTTAAGCACAGCTTAATGCAGCAAATGATAAATAAGTTTCCATCTCAACTGTAAAGAGAAGACTTCTATCTGCAGGTCAGACAAAGTAAGAAAAGCGACTGCTAAGATTGTACAATAAAAAGCCTTGCCTGGGTCAAACGGCACCTGCAGTGGACTACTGAAGAGTAGAAGGTCTTATGGACAATCAAAATTTGACATCTTTAGTACAACACATAGGGCTCTTGTATTCTGTCAAGTAGGTGCAAGGATGCCTCCTGTGTGTGACGCCAACTGTCAAGGATAGAGGAAGCATTATGGTCTAGGGCTCTTCAGCTGCATCCATCGTTGGCAACTTGCATAGGATGAGTGGCCCACTGGACAAAAAGGGCATATCACAGCATTATGATATTCCATGCAATACCCTCTGGTGTACGCCTAGTTGGTCAGGGATTCCTAATGCAGGAAGACAATGATCCAAAACATACTTCTAGGTTATTTTTAGAACTACTAAAGACAAGAAGGATTCAGTAGACTTAAAATGCAATGGGCTGTACAGTCTCCTGACTTAAACCCCATTGAGCTTGTTTGGGATAAAATGGACAAAAGCATGAAAGCCAAGCAACTTACAATTGCAGCAACTTCAACAACGTTGAGAAGAAACTTATGAACAATATCTAAATGCAACTGAAGAAAGAATGCCTTGATTGTGTAAAGCTGTTATATCAGCTAGAGGAGGCTACTTTGAGTCAAAAATCTAGATTTAATTTAGTCAAAGTTAATCCATTATCTTTATTCCATCTCAATTTGTTGCATGCGTAGTTAAGTAGTTTTGAGACCTTAAACTGTAAATATCAATAAAAACTCAAAGAATTTAGATATTCAAAAACTTTTGACAAGTAGTGTGGTGACCCAGAAGGGCACTATATAACACTGTTGTAACACAAAGCATAGGCGTCACAATGGCGACCGGGCTCCTGCACTTAAGGGGGCCCAAAGGCCACCCTCCGCCATATACAAATACACATTCAGGTTTCGTTGTCGACATGGTTAGTGTGGTCCGGGCTGACAGTACGAGTCAGGGAGGGAGGACTCAGGAAGGAGGGAAGGGAGATGCAGACACACGACACAGCATGGAGTGAAGCGGGGATGATAATGTAATCTTCCTGCTGATTGGACCTTGGGGTATCTATCTGTCTGTATCTATTTATCTAATATCCATTTCCAGAGTGTCATCCCGACGGCCCCATTACATATGGAGGTTGCCCTCTGACCCAGGTAGGGACAGGAAGAGTTTAAAAGCACCTCCCTTTCCACCCATGCTTTAGTGTCTTCCTGTCCCTACGGTGGGATAGAGGAGCAGTTCCAGACAGCTGCGGAGGAAGAAAAAACCTACCGAAGGAATACTTACCGCACGCTGTGCGGTCCCCCTGGAGGGGTAGAGGTCGGGGCCGCACACTCACGAGTCCCTGCATCCCCCGACCTGCGCCGCCGACTGAGCAATAAGTCGCCTCAGCAGCGCTGATCTCCCTCGTGCGGATCGCATGTTCTGGACCTCGGGCGCATAGCGGTGACGTCATCCGGCGCGGTGATGTCACGCGCTCAACATAGGGGGCGTGGCTACCGGCGAGAACCCGGAAATGGCGCCAAATTTGAAAATCCTCCCCATATAAGCAGGCTAAACTCCATGGAGGATCCTGCTGACTGCCAGACAAGTGTATGTGAGTATGTCTACCCGCGACAGCTCAGCACGTGAGGGAGAGATTGACACCCTACCAACTGTAAGTAGGCTATATGCCAAAAAAGAATGCGCAAAATGATCACTTGTACAGCAGATGCATATATGCTCTCCTTCTCTCCCCTCTCCCCCACTTATCATGGATAGATGGATAAGGAGGGTCCAAAGAAAACGGACCCGAGGAAAAAATCGAAAAAATGCGTCCTCTGCAACAAAAGGCTCGAGGAGAGCTATAAAAAACCCCTATGCGAGGAATGCACGGGGAAAATTCTCGCAGAAGAGAAAGCAGCATTCAAATCTGTTATCCGCTGCATGATTAGGGAAGAGCTGCAGGCTTTCATGGCGTCCCTTCCCCAGGCCCAGCCAGGTCCGTCACGGGTCCCTAAAAGACCTAGACAGACCGAATCGGCGAGATCAATCTCCGGTGAATCACTGGAGCTCCCGTCTGAAGGGGAATTGGAGGACCCACCAGTTCCCATAGAAGATGAGAGGAAATATTACTTCTCATCAAGCGACATTGCGCACCTCATCAAGGCGGTGAGGGAAACAATGCAAATCGAGGAGGATAACCCGCCAAGGACAATCCAAGATGAGATGTTTGGCGGCCTCCGGTCCAGGAGAAAGATCATGTTCCCGGTCAACCAGACCCTGCAGTAAGTGATTACAGACGAATGGCAGGAACTGGAAAAAAGGATAACGGTTCCAAGAGAAATCCGAAACCGGCTCGCATTCGCTACCGAGGACGTCCGCCTGTACAGGGAGACCCCTAAGCTGGACATCCAAATTGCAAAAGTGGCCAAGAGGACCCTCTTGCCCTTCGAGGACACCTCCCAGCTATCCGATCCGATGGATAAAAAAATCGACGGATTAATGAAGAAAGCCTGGGAGGCAACATCCCTCACCATCGAGGCTAACATAGCCTCAACCTCAGTGGCTAGATCCATGGTGCTCTGGCTAAACAGGCTAGAAGCCTGCATAAAGGATCGGGGCCCCAGAGAGGAGTTGGCCAGCTGTCTCCCCCCTCCTAAAAATGGCTACCGCCTTCCGGGCTGACGCATCAGCGGAGACGGTGAGATACGGGGCAAAAACCGGAGTCCTCAGCAACTCAGCGAGAAGGGCATTATGGCTGAAGACTTGGGCCGCAGACATTACATCAAAAAACAAGCTCTGTGCCATCCCCTTCCAAGGAGAATATATGTTTGGGCCCGTCCTGGACAAAAGCCTGGAAAAAGTCGGCGACAAGAGTAAGACCCTGCCCAACAGACAACCTTTCAGGAAACCATCCTTCCCGAAGAGGACACGCCAGCCACCTCCCGAAGTTAAAGGGAAGACTGGAAGATGGTCGTACCCCAAGGGAGGTCGGGGTAAGGAAGTCCAACCCTCCCCTGAACAAACAGGGGGTAGATTAGCGGGCTATCTAAGCCAGTGGCAAGGGGTAACGTCTAACCCCTGGGTACTCCGAATAATTGAAGCAGGGTACCAAATTGAGTTCCACTCTCTACCCCCTAGGAGATTCCTCATAACCTCCCCCGGGTCCCTACAGGAACAAGGGAACCTCATAAAAGGTGTACAGGAACTCAAGGACCTAGGGGTCATTACACAAGTCCCTGATTACGAAAGGGGAGAGGGATTCTATTCCCCCGTATTTCTAATCAAAAAACCAAATGGTTCCATTAGGACTATATTTAATCTTAAAGCCCTAAATTTATCTAGTACAAAAAATTCAAGATGGAAACAGTAAGATCTATTGTCTCACTAATAAACCGAGATAATGTAATGTGCACCATAGATCTCAAAGATGCATATTACCACGTCCCAATAACTGTAGCCCATCACAAGCACCTGAGATTTGCTCTGTGGGAGGGAGACAAGATCCAACATTATCAATTCACGGCCCTTCCATTCGGAATCTCCACCGCCCCTCGGGTGTTCACGAAAATCATAAGAGATGGTAGCCTACTTCAGGCGGAACCAGATCCGCATACTTCCATATCTGGACGACTTTTTGTTGGTGTCAAGGATGGAGAAGACCATGCGTATAGACCTATCCATGGTCTTGTCCACCCTAAACAGTTTAGGGTGGATAGTCAACAAACAGAAGTCCGACTTGAACCCTGGTACACAGAAGGTGTACCTGGGTGTATTACTAGACTCCCACATCCAGGAATCCCAGCTTCCATCATCTAGGAAGGAAGATCTCACCCAAAGAGTAAACTCCCTCTGTCAGGCTACGACGGTTTCCATTAGAGAAACAATGAAGGTGCTGGGCATTCAGATAGTCCCATGGGCTTGTGCCCATACCCGGCAACTACAAGGATTTATCCTTGCCAACTGGGACAAACGGCAGACATCCCTGGATAAGAAGGTGAGCCTGTCCGTCCGAGTCAAAGAGTCCCTACGCTGGTGGACCTCACAGAGGAACCTAAGCAAAGGTACCTCTTGGTCACAAGAATCTACTGTACCCATCACAACAGATGCCAGCAAAACGGGATGGGGAGCGCAAGTAGCCGACCTAAATCTACAGGGAATCTGGGACCCCCAAGTAGCTAAACGCTCATCCAATTTCAGAGAACTAAGGGCTATCTGGGAGGCCCTTCAGGCAGCAGAACCCCTTATAAGAGGAAGGCATGTCAAAATTCTAACAGATAATATGACAGCTCTGTCATTTGTTCGTCACCAGGGGGGAACGCAACACCCACACCTGCAACAAAGATACTCCGCTGGGCGGAGTCCAACATGCTGTCCCTCTCAGCGATCCACTTAAAAGGGTCCACAAACGTCGCTGCCGACTTCCTGAGCAGACAGAGCATTCATCCAGGAGAATGGGGACTGAACCAGCGAGTCTTCAACCAACTAATCTGCCAGTGGGGAGAGCCGCAGATAGACCTGTTCACCACGAAGAAAAATTCAAAGTTCCGGGACCCCAGAGACAATCCATGCAGGATAGATGCCCTGTCCCAAAGCTGGGACATGGACCTAGCCTACGCCTTAACCCCCCCCCCCCCTCCCTTCCCACTGATCCCCCCCCCCCCCCCCCCGCACCCTCAGAAAAATCCAAACCAGACGGGCGTTAGTCATATTAGTCGCCCCTATGTGGGACAAAAGGCCCTGGTATCCCCTGCTAAAAGCCTTGACGATCCGGGGTCCACTCCTACTACCTGCCGCGGAAGATCTCCTCCTCCAGGGCCCGCTAACATACCCGGGGGTCGAGAAATTGAAGCTAGCAGCATTGATGCTACAAGCATGATACTGCGTGGGAAGGGACTCTCCCATAATGTAATTACTACCCTGACAAAAAACCTATCACGACAGCTATTTACGATAGGATATGGAAGAAATTCGCAGATTTCTGTAAAATAGAGCCAGGGAAAATCCCAGGGACTGACATTCCTGTAATCCTGGAATTTTTACAGGCAGGCTTAGAAAAAGGCCTTGGTCCTAGAACCCTTAAAGTTCATACAGCAGCACTAGGGTCCTACCTAGATTTCCCCTTGGCAGAACACCGCTGGGTGCGTAGGTTTCTCAAAGGGGCAGAACGGCTTCGACCCTCTGTTAGAGAAACTTTTCCTACCTGGGACCTAAATATAGTCTTAACTAGCTTTTGCCAACCCCCCCCCTTCGAACCCCTCACAACTCTCCTTGAGACTACTCACGCTAAAAGTTACCCTTTTAGTTGCTATAACTTTGGCTCGGAGAATAGGGGAATTTACAAGCATTATTTTGTATTGAACCATACATGGTAATACAAGGCGACAGGATTACCTTCAAACTAGACCCAGCCTTCCTTCCGAAGGTAGTGTCAAAATTTCATAGAGAGCAGACTATCACTCTGCCCTCCTTCTGTCAAAATCCCCGCAACGAGAGAGCATTTCATAGCCTAGACGTTAGGAGAGCCGTTCTAGCGTACCTAGAGGCCATCCGTTCTTTCTGTAAAAATAACCACCTCTCTATCCAATTTCGGGGGCCGGCAAAAGGAAAGACGGCATCTAAGAGCACCATTGCGAGGTGGATCAAGACCGCCATCCAAGAGGCATATAAAGCCAGGGGTCTCGATCCTCCAGGGAAAATTAGAGCCCACTGCACACGCTCTCTCTCCTCCTCTTGAGCAGAAAAAGGCCAGGCGTCTGCCGAGCAGATTTGCAAAGCAGCCACCTGGTCTAGTATACATGCATTTACCCGACATTACAGGGTTAACGTCCAGTCGGACAAAGACCTGAGTTACGGACGTAAAGTCCTTCAGGCAGTGGTCCCACCCTAGAGCCACGTATAATTTGGTATACTCCATATGTAATGGGGCCGTCGGGATGACGCTCTGGAAAGACACGGATTACTTACCGGTAGTCCCATTTCCAGGAGTCATCACGACGGCCCATAGTTCCCTCCCTTTAGTTTATGTTCAAATGTAAATATGACTGAATAAAGGTAAAATTTGGTTTAGTAAACATTGTCCACTGTAATAATTTATAAGTCACTAAAGCATGGGTGGAAAGGGAGGTGCTTTTAAACTCTTCCTGTCCCTACCTGGGTCAGAGGGCAACCTCCATATGTAATGGGGCCGTCGGGATGACTCCTGGAAATGGGACTACCGGTAAGTAATCCGTATCTTTCTCTTTCCCATAGCGATCTACCTCATATCTCACGCTTGTATCTATCTACGGCTGGTATAAGTTATACATCTACCTGTATATAACTGCACACAATTAAAAAATGCATCAAACACTTTTGGTGGTTTTTAATAGTCTTGCTTAGCAGCAATCGAGTAGTACAGAGTGCTTGTGAAGCAATTTTTTTGGTGGTGGGGGATAAATGAAGTCCTTTGATATGGTCAGGTCACTTGACGGCATGTAATAGTACAATATAGTGAGTGATATAGGATGACTCACTTCTAACATAACAGAACCTGTATTTCCGCCGGTCTATTTTCTGTACATCCCATGTATGTGTGTGTAATGTCCACACCGCGGCTAATATCCTGTTACTCCATCTTGTCCTGTCCAGATAAATCCAGAAATGTCCTGCAGTGTGGTGAAGCAACCGTTCTGTCTAGCAGTGAATGCAACAAAGCCTATCCTGGACAAATTACTAGTAACATGATCTGTGCTGGTTTCCTGGAAGGGGGAAAGGATTCCTGCCAAGTAAGAAAGCTACTTTATATATCTCCCATGGTGAAGCTTCACGCACACCGCAAATCCACTCGGTTCTGTATTAAGGAGTTGGGTACCATACTCTTTCAGAGTTTCTTGTAGACTATTCCTCTGTAATATGGCGTTCTAGAACCAGCTACTTTCTCATAGGTTCATCCAAAAAACCTCCATATGTTTCTGCCTGAAATGGATATATACAGGGAAGTAGAGTTCTATGTGCCATTAGCCCCCTTTACTACATGCACTTGACCTATACCGCCTATGTTGCTGTCATTTTATGGAGCCGGCATAGCCCCTGAGCCCGCTTCATACATGGTAGGTGCCAGCAATCTTTGACAGCTAACACCTGGCAGGAACAGCAGCAATCGGTGATAACCCCAATAATGGCTCTCAACAATTAAAATGCTGCTATAAGCTCTGACCGTTTCATTTAAATCAGGCTCAGATGTCCCAAACAGCCTCGTTGATGAGATTATAGGGTGCCATGTAGGTGTTATGAGAGCTTAGGGCCTTTTGAAGGCCCCTAGGGTTGCTTAGACTGATTGCATATTAAGACATGCCTGTAGCACATCTTAATAGAATACCTGTCAGAATACAGTATAAAGTAATACTATGGTATTGCAGTATACTGTTAGTGATAAAACAATTGCAAGCGTCCTGTTCGAGACTTTTTAAAAAAAGTAATCTAGTAACATAAAGAACTTATTTTTTAATTAAGAAAATAAAAAATATTATGTTTAAATCCACCCCTTTCCTTTTCTCAGTCGTTGACTATCACTGTCTGTAAACGCTCAGTTTATTAAAATATCACATCATTAATCCAACATATTGAAACACTGCCCAAAAAAAACTCACCATGCCAGAATTGTATTTTATTTTATTTTTTGCTTACCTTATCTCCAAGGAAAAAGCTGAATAAAAAGTGATCAAAAGGCTGTATGTTCCCCAAAGTGATAAAATTACGGTCACCTAAGTGAGCTCTCACAACCCCATCAACATAAAAGGTACAGGGATCAAGAATTATCAACAAAAAACATTTTTTTTAAAAGGTATTTTAGTTTCTTTTAATGTAGTACTTAATATTTTTTTTCATTTTTTTTGGACATCCTTTGAATCTTACTGACCCACGGCATAAATATAACATGACCTTTTCACTGCACCATGAACACCATTCCTTTTTTCCATTTTGTCTATCCTAACAGCACTACTGGAGGTTGCCCTTTGACCTTCCCGGGACAGGAAGAGTTTAAGAGGCCACTTACATCAGACTGACCGTATAATTTTAAAACTGAAACCCTCCTTTTGATGCCAAGAATTCTTCTTTTCATAGAGAGCAGGAGATTATATCACCCTCCCTCTGTCAACTTTAAAAACAGTAGGTGTAGTGGCCCAGCAGGTCCTACAGAACATTCACACCAAAACTTGTCCTGTTCTACCTGTCTATGGGCCATCCATGGACAAAGAAGGTACCATCTGTAGGCAAGACCCTGTTTCTCCTGTTAGCGCAATTTTCGCTATTTGATATACTGTGGGTGCCATATTAGACTTGAATTCTATGCAGGCCCAGAGACCCTCCCAACCCCCCCCCCCCCCCCCCCAATGGACACATGTCTACATAGTGGACACCAAAAGGGATCTAACCTTTATTTAGACGGGTAAAACTTTTATATAAGTTTTTTTCAAACACAGAAAAGGTGGGTACATTATAATAACATTTAGTGTGCTGCTAGGTCAGTCTCATAAAGAGGTATTTGTGAGGTAGCTGTGAGCTCATTTACTGAGGAGGAGCCTCCTTTGAGCATGCTCTAGTCATTCTTGACTTGCTGTCCAAAATGAATACTTCCTGTTTCTCGCCAGTCATTTTCTATACTTTGTGTTAAAGACATTCCTTTTTGCCATGCAGCTGTAAGTGGCGCCCTTGTAGAAGTCTTCCACTTGTCAAAACTAGTCAGACCTGTTTTGGCCACAATACACTGCTCCTTTAATGGACATGGGGGGGGGGGGGGGGGGGGAGGAGGAGGGGGAGATGGTCCCTTCACCCAGAGCTTAGAAACTAGAGGTTCCAGTAATGTCCTCAAGCTTAACATCTTCACAGCTAACAGAGTACATATACCAAAATGGCAAACCTCTCAGCCATCTCCCACACTCCCCTTCTCTCTAAAGCCTAGAGCTTAGCCTGATGCAGTCTCATTTTCTGATAGTCAGATTCAATCTCACTGGTGCAGAGTCCAAGGGCGGGAAAGCAGCAAAACAAGTCCCTATGCAAAAGTAGAAGGAACATGAAAGGTGCAGGAAAGAAACAGAAGATAAAAGGGAGTGACAGTGAGCACTTGGGCAAACTCAGACAGGTGTGAGAAGTTGCAGTCAGTCGTGTTAGAGGAGGTACTCATACAGAAACGGGTCAGCAGTGCAGCACGTCTTCTCCCAAGGTTGAGCATGGCGTAAACCCACTCTCGTGGCATCCCCCATAGAGGGAGGGAGAGCCTTTCTGAGGGTTGGCCTTCAACTAACAGTAAGTCATAGCTACCCGGTGAACACAAAGCCAGGATTAGCCTTACAGCTACTTTGCACTTTGCTGCATCTACACTTCACTAAACTCAAAGTAATCCTTCAGCTAGTGGGCAAATTGTCTTGCAAAATCAGTTCAGAAGAAAAAAAAAAAAGGAGAGGGTGTTGAAGTCAGGTCCTAAACAAGTTAATATTACTGTATTTGTCATTGTATTCAATTGCCTGCCTAGTACTTAATCTTCATGTAACTGCTCAAAGTATCTTTGTGGAAAATTATGAATTCAATTATATTGCAAAATACCAAAGTCAGTAAATCTGTACTCCCAGACTACTAACGTATTACTGTACTCAACTCACTTATTTGATTGTCAGTCCACCCACCATGAGAGTCCAGTTGGAGTACTGGCATCACCGTGACAAAACAGGCCTTCCTGCCACCCATACTACAGTATATTCCATGGGTCACTGCACAACCCCCCCCCCCCCCAAGCAGAGCACCATTACCGCCACTGTTGGGAGAGGTTATAGATCCACCTGTGACAACCCTTCTACAGACCTTGTGGTCTCCCACACCTTGGCGCACTAGGCTCGGACGTCACATAGGGAGAAAATGTTGCATAACCTGGATGTTAGATGAGCTGTGATAACTTATATACAGGCATCACAATCCTTTAGGAGATCTGAAAGTATTTTTTAAGGCTTCCGATTTTGAGACCAAAATAAGAGGAAGGCGGCCACCAAAGAGTGTGTGTGTGGACTGTGCGACATAGTCCGGGAGGAGCAAGAATCCTTAATAGATAATCTCCGTCAGATGGTCAGAAGAAGTTTAGGCACTAAAAGTGGAACCAGCCTCTGCCAGGCCCCTCTAGATCAGCAAAAAGGGCCTGTGCTGAGGGTTATATGTCCTTTACATCCAGATTACTGAGAGGAAGTAACAGCCCCACTGATCGCCTAAAAATAGGCTATTACTTTCCAGGTGGGATATTTATTTGGGCCAGAACTAGACAAGATTCTTGAGAAAGCATGAGATAAAGGTTTCCCCACCTATTACCTACACAAGAGGAATCTTTCCTTTTGTAAGCAGGTGTGCCCGCCTAGGGTTCATAAAGGCAAGGGCAAAACGGGTAGATGGTACTACCTGAAAGAAGGCAAGGTTAGGAGCTCCCTCTTTACCCAAAGACAGCTAAATCCAGTGGGAGTTGGGCTCTCTGTTTTCGGAAGTGATAGAACCAGATAACTGGGAATACCTGGGTGTTGGGTGTTGCAGATTACATCTCCAGGGGAAAAGAATAGAATGCTTGTCCCTTCCCTCTAGAAGTTTTTTTTGTTGCACCTGACCAATCCCCTCTTCTCCAATAAAGATTACAGCAGGGAGTTTGCACTTAACCAAAAAACTGTTCCTTCAAAGCATATGGGATAACTGTATTACATCTCCTTGCTTCTAGTTGCCAAACCCAACGGTTCCTATTGTGCCATACTTAATATAAAGTCCCTTAATCAGTACATTTTTGAGTTTAAGTTTAAATTGGAGACTATCAGGTCTACAATTTCCCTGATTAATTGGGGCAGTGTCATGTGCACAATTGTCCTCAAAGAAGCATACTACCATATCCCCATCCACTTGACGTACCAAAAATATCTTGGATTTGCGGTTAAAATGGGTTCAACAATCGTCCATTTTCAACTTCTGTCTGCCTTTTTGGTATATCACTACGCCTAGAGTTTTTTTTTCCAAAGGTATGATTGACCTGATGGGTTTCTCAGGAATAGGAATTACCAATATTACTTATCTAGATGACCTACAAATTAGGCATTAAAATAGATCAATATGTGACGGGAAAAACTAATACAGCGAAAATTTTGACTACCAAAACGAAAAATAGGGCGACAACCGCCACATGCGTAAAATCGCTAAAATGTATCGGGTCCTTTTTAGAATTGAAACAGTCTAATTTTTCCACTTTTTAACACCATCTTGTGGATAGCACGGGTTCAGAAGCAAAGCCCACTTCATCCCGCAGCAGGAACTGGCTGTTACTGATAGCCAGCCTCCTGCTACAACAGTGTTGATAGACAGCAATCCATATTGTTAATCCCCTACATGCTGCAATCTAATCATGGTGTACTGATGGGTTGCTATGGCAAGAGGATGCCAGATATTGACCTACCCCCCCCCCCCCCCCCCGACACTCATGAATGCAGGTCTGTGCCCCAAATCTGATGCTGTCGCCTGCCCCCCCCCCCCCCCCCCCTCAAAAAAATAATCCAGGACAGCTGGGAGGCCTGCCATGATGTAATAAGTAAAGATAACCTACATGGAATCTTATGTATCTTCCAGGGTGCTGCCGGTGGTCCTTTGGTTTGCAATGGAGTTCTCCAAGGAATAGCATCATTTGGCTGTGCAGGTGGGAAGCCTGGTGTTTACAGTAAATTTTGCAACTACGTTACTTGGATAAAGGAAACCATCAACGAAAATTAAGAATCAGATTTGATTGGAATGAGAAGCGCAATATATGTATAGAAGTGTAAAGTGCAATAAAACAACTTGAGATCTGATTTCACATTACTTGCATATTGGTCATTTCCACTCGTCCTTTACAGGCCGACTTCGTACCCAATTGTAAGAGCTAACCTGCAAAATCTGATAGTTCTCCGTACAACTAAAACGTTCCTTGCAGATTCATCATCCATGACCCACCACAGCGGGAGCTGAATATAGTCCTTAACTCCTTAGTGACCACCCATACATGTTTTCACATCCTAGGTGGCTGGGCTACGAGAACACGTTGGCCCTGTGTTTATGGGGGGTATAGACCTGTCTGACCTGGTGCTTCAGCCATACCAAGTCCTAGTATAGAACGGTAGCGATCTACCTTATTCAGATCGCTACCTGTAATGCCTATGTAATTTAAAGTCCCCGGCAACTCTCACCTTCCTGCAGTTCCAGGAGCAGCTTGTTGAGCGCCTTCTGTTTGAGGCCACCTCGCCTCAGCAAGCTTACGAGTCGGAAGAGATGTGAAGGCTCAGAGTGCTATGTTTTTACACCCCATCCCTACCACTGAGGTCAAGAAATGTCCCCCCAAAAAGTGTTGGGTTTGCAGCAAGCATGGGGAAGGATACCTGGTTTTGTTGCCCATGTGTCCAGCCCAACAAGGCCATCATGATTACCCCTGTTTTGAGACATACCACAGTTTACATTATTTTCATTTAAGATTTAAGGAATGCCAAAAGAGAACAGTATTCTTAGTGTCAATTGTTTTTCTGCACAAATTTGTGGGGGTAAGTATCGTTTTAGCAGCTTGATAACTCTATAATTCTGCACTTGGGCCTGGAATTTATACAGTTGTGCCCTGAAATCCAATGGTGTGTTCCCTTCATTACAGGCCTAGCCATGTGTCCTGTAAGCAGATTGGGGCCACAACATATGTTTCTAGCCCTATGAGGAATTTTTTTCTTCATGGGACTAGTTGTATTTTTAAATGGCACTACTCTGGGGTACAGATAATCTGCTGTATAACTTTTACATTTCTTAGAGGTGCAAAATGGGGAAAAAAAATGTTTAAAAAAATATCGCTGCATTGCCACACTCTTAAGGGTTGCTTAACACGACCGTGTTTTTGTGCGTGCATACGCGCGCACAAAACCACGCTTCTATCAGAACCAATGCATTCCCTATGGTGTGTTTACAGGTGCGTGCCTGTAAAGATAGGACATGCATGCACCATAGGGAATGCACGCATTGTCTTCAATGGAGCCGCATTGAAGGCAATGGTCTGCCGGCACCCCTGAATTGTTTTTCAGGGAAGACATTACATGTAAAGCTCTTCCCAGAAAGACAAGAATTTTAGTGTTTAAAAAAAAAAATTTACTTACCTGTCCACCGCTGCCTTGTCCCCGGGAGATGAACACATCTGCCACATGCAGCAGATGTTTCCTTCATTCCCGCAAGGAAAAATAATTCCCTTCCACATCTGTGACAGATGCGGCAAAGGAATTCTTCATCCCTGCAGGGAATAAAGAATTCCCTACCACAGCTGTTACAGATGACAGCTGCAGTAGGGGATCCAGCTGCCGGCATCCTGTAATTGTTGTTCAGGGAAGGGCTTTAAATATAAGCCCTTCCCTGAAAAACAAGAAAAAGGGTGATTAACCTTTTTATCATCCTTTTTTCAGCTTCCGCGGCTCAGCCATGCCCAGCCGACTCTTCTCCTGCACTGCTCTGAGGAGTATTCAGCAGCCGTGAGTTTAAATGGACTGCCACTGATTGTTTGAGCACTGTGACCAATCGGAGGCAACACTCACCCATTCATGAATGCAGGCTGGAGTCTTAGTAATTTCATTGAAAGTTACACCTGTAATTTCAACACTGGCTTCTACAGAGATAAGAGCAATGTTTCAGCTTCCACCCTGGTGTCTCCTCGCGGGTGCTGCCTGGATAGCTCCTTTGTGGCTGTGCACAGTATAGAGAACTCGATTATGATGGGCCCCTCAATGCACTGGCCTTGAGCCAGTTAGCCAGTTAACCATTTGTATCATGGTTACCACTTGTGGAGTCTCTCACCAGAAGTTCCGAGGTTTTACCTGGACTTCTGGTTCGCTTTACCCATTATAGTGACACCACACTGACCAGGTTGGTTTATGTACTGTCTCCCTAATGTAAAAGTTAGCACTGTGTATAGAAATAGTGATGCCTGATGAAGGAGGATGTGCTGGAGCTCAGAAATGTATCGCACTTTATATCATTAGCACCTATATTACGGTTTGGATGGGACAGCCATTTATCGAAGTCTGTCTGATTGAGACTGCATGATGAGTTATGGCCTGTAGCTGTGGGGGTGTCCCAGTGTCTGTAGACACACCACTTTTTTGTATTTCTTAACATTTCTTTTTCCTGCTGCACTCTGCTGAGCGCTTGTACACTCACACACATTGTTAAAAACAAAACCTCTCCCCTAGAAGGAGTTGTTGGAATGGAATGAAAATTTCTATTTGACTGTAATGTTCATATAAGTAAGTGATTACAATATCAGAGCAGAAGGATCATTTAAGGGTTCAATTTTCCCCAATAAAGGAAGACTCGTACCCTGTTATCCCCTTTAGCTTATGCAAGGTGTGATACAGGCGGGCATGGATGCTCTAATCTGTTGTACCACCTTTGGCTGGGATACATGATGTGATATGGGTGGGCATGGAGGCTCTAGTACCCTGTTGTACCTCCTGTAGCTTGGATACAAGATGTGATCCGAGCGGGCATGGAGGCATACAGTTTCTGTATGGTATCCTGTGGGATATTGGTCCATGTTAACTACTATAACTGAGCATCTAGATCATGCAAACTCAAGCTGTTGAAGTTAGCATCCTAAACGGTTCCATACATGTTTTATTGGTGATAAACCTGGTAACTGGGCAGCCATCAAAGTGTGACAATGTTGTGGGGGCTTCCTGTGCCCCCCCCCTGTGTGTGCGGCCGAGCATTATCCTACTGGAAGCCGCCATGAGAGGAATATGTGTGGGTGCAGGATGTCCTGAACATAGCGCTGAGCTGTCATTGTCCCTCGTACCACTACTAGGGGGGACCGACTGTCGTATGTGATGGCCCGCCATACCATCACAAAAGCAGTACTACTACCCCCCCCCCCCCCCCCCAAAAATCCTGTTTATTGGCATTGCCTATCATAGGGGAAGCTGGCCTGTGATCCTCTTGTGTCCTTGGCCACGTTGCATCCCTCAGGGACCAGAGCATTGTAAGTGCCATCTTGATGAGATGGCACTTATCCCTCCCAGCTCTTCACGTTAGTCAGGTGCCCAGGGTCACCCCTGTGGGGTGTTGAACAGTTAGCTTCAGGTATATTGATTACAATGCAGCTAGGTCCAGCTAGGACTGGGCAATTAATCAAATCAATTAGATTAATTCACCTTTACAGTATCAAATGATTTTACTTTTGTTCCAATTGGGCAATCAATATTGGCGCCACCCTCTGAAGGAAGCAGCCTAACTTCTTCTGATAAATGTAGGAAAAATGTTGATGTAGGCACAATCCCTTTTTCTTAAAGAGGCACAGGACGTGTTTCTAAGGTCGACTCCAGTTTTTATTAAGAATCTTTCTCTCGTCTTTTACCTTAACTATCTACAAGTCCCCTGAGAAATGACATCTATATATATAAAATTGAGTGCGAGCGTGCGTGTCTGTCTGTCCTTTATGCTCTACTACACCATTCATCCGATCGCCATGAAACTTTGGGAAGTTGTTAAGTACACTCCTGGGAAGATTATAGGCATAGTACAAATATCCTACGATAAATGGCGCGCGTGCAAGCGTCGTTGAAAGTTACGCCCCCCCCCCACGTAGATCGTTCGATTTCCATCACTGCCACTAATTCTCTCACTTCCCAATGTCGTAGAAACATGAAATTTGGCACGAGTATTGATTATGTCATAAATAGGAAACGCTAATGGGTCCCAACTCGATTATTCAATTCTAAGCGCCAAAGAATTAGCGTCCAAATTTTACGTACGGAATCTAATTTTCTTGCTTCCCAATGTCATAGAAACTTGAAATTTGGCAGGAGCATTGATTATGTCATAAATAGGAAACGCTAATGGGTCCCAACTCGATTATTCAATTCTAAGCGCCAAAGAATTAGCGTCCAAATTTTACGTACGGAAACTAATTTTCTCGCTTCCCAATGTCATAGAAACGTGAAATTTGACACGGGCATTGAATGTCATAAATAGGAAACGCTAATGGGTCCCAACTCGATTATTCAATTCTATGCGCCAAAGAATTAGCGTCCAAAATTTACGTACGGAATCGAATTCTCTCGCTTCCCAATGTAATAGAAACGTGAAATTTGGCAGGAGCATTGATTATGTCATAAATAGGAAAAGCTAATGGGTCCCAACTCCATTATTTAATTCTATGCGCAAAAGAATAAGCGTCCAAATTTTACGTACGGAATCGAATTTTCTCGCTTCCCAATGTCATAGAAACTTGAAATTTGGCACGAGCATTGATTATGTCATAAATAGGAAAAGCATATGGGTCCAAACTCGATTATTTAATTCTATGCGCAAAAGAATTAGCGTCCAAATTTTACATATGGAATCGAATTTTCTCACTTTCCGGTGTCATAGAAACGTGAAATTTGGCAGGAGCATTGATTATGTCATAAATAGGAAAAGCTAATGGGTCCCAACTCGATTATTCAATTCTATGCGCAAAAGAGTTAGCGTCCCAATTTTGCGTACGGAATGTAATTTTCTCACATAGAAACTTGAAATTTGGCACGGGCATTGAATATGTCACAAATAGGAAAAGCTAATCGGTCCCAACTCGATTATTCAATTCTAAGCGCAAAAGAATTAGCGTCCAAATTTTACGTACGGAATCTAATTCTCTCGCTTCCCAATGTCATAGAAACTCGAAATTTGGCACGAGCATTAATTATGTCATAAATAGGAAAAGTTAATGGGTCCCAACTCAATTATTCAATTTTAAGCGCAAAACAATTGGCGTCCAAATTTTACGTACGTAATCGAATTTTCGCGCTTCCCGATGTAATAGAAACTTGAAATTTGGCACGAGCATTGATTATGTCATAAATAGGAAAAGTTAATGGGAAGTTGTTGAGTACACTCCTGGGAAGATTACTGGCATAGTACATCTATCCTACGATAGGTGGCGCGCGCGTGTGCGAGCGTCGTCGACAGTTATGCCCCCCCAGACAAAGATCGTTTGATTTCCATCTCAAGCACAAAAGCAAAAGGCATTACGAGCAACGGGATGCGTGTTCAACTACAAAATGATGCATCCGTCGAACGTATCACAAGACAATTCCTGGATATTGAGAATGCTGAGGTAAAATAAAAGCTGTGCTGTGATTGGTTGCAATATATTATACCGCTGAGGTAAAATGAATGCTGCGCTGTGATTCGTTGCTATTTTTTATATTGCTGAGGCAGAATAAAAGTTGTGCTGTGATTGGTTGTTATTTCTTACTGCTGACGTAACATAAAAGCTGCACTGTGATTGGTTGTTATATTTTATACTGCTGAGGTAACATATAAGCTGCGCTGTGATTGGGTGTTATATATTATAAAGCTGAGGTAACATGAAAGCTGCGCTGTGATTGGTTGTTATATATTATACCACTGAGGTAACCTAAAAAAGCTGCGCTGTGATTGGTTGTTATCTAGATATATAAAAACGAATGTATGTCTGTCTGTCTTCGCAGCAACGCGCGACGGGTAAGCTAGTCCCAAATAAAAACATTACATAGCCCAATGATCTCCTGGATGGCAAGAAAGAACTTACTTAAAACTTATATTGTCCCTAAACTAATTTACCTTCTCCAATCCCTTCCTATTAAACAGCCATCTTCATTTTTCAGGAATATCAGAAAACTTTTCTCTTCCTTTTCTATGGAAGTCTTTAAAACTGTGAATGTCATATAATATCTAACAGTCCTTCCAGCTTCGTCTGTACATGGAACTTCTCCCCTCTTACACACCCAACTTCATGTGCAGGCAGCACTTCCAATTTAAAACCTCCAAACTAATATCCTGATGGAAACCCACCACTCCAGTCCCAGCAAAATTAGACAATGCATTTGGGTGTGTGATAAAGACTTGGAACAAAAGCAACTCAGTCTCCCCTTCTTTCCAAGAGATTTCCCCATTTATGCCAGCCCACCTAATCCTACTCTGCATTACACCAGATTTTGTTGACCCCTTAGGTGTATGGAACAGCTTGGATAGGATTCCAGTTGGAGAATTCTTTAGTAACCAAAACATTCCATCCATCGCACAACTTCAGACCAACTACAATATTCCCATATGGTCCCTCTTGCGCTATAGCCACTTTGTCTCAATGTGCACAGATTTCCTTAGGTCCTGAACCCTGTGAGAGCCCTAACCTGCTACGAGACCCTCATGGCAATGTCATCTATGCCCAAATGCCTGATCTCATAACCTTATAACAAGTATTCTCTCAAAACAAGTTCCGACAAAGCCTTATTACATGGCCGAGTGGGAGAGTGACTAAGGCACTACATTTCTCCCACACAAGGTCACACAAATTTTCTCAAGATCCCACAGGTTCTTGTGGTGCGTTACCACCAAGGAGAATGCCTTTAAAGTGGTTAGCAGCTGGTTTAAGACCCTGACGAAGCTAGCGCCCATGCATACAGGTGTTACTGAGATGTGTTAGAAGTGCGAACGAGAACTGGATACCCTGCACCACCTATGGTGGAGTTGTCGATTAATATTGGCATTCTAGCACAATGTGGAAGGCAAAATAACCGAGATTTGCTCATCCCAAATTGAACTCACTCATGAACTAGTTCTTTTAAATCTCCCCTCAGAGGATTGTCTCTTAGGGAAAAAGATCTCTTTCTACGCACCTTATAATGGCTGTCAAACTCCTAATTCACTTTCATTGGTTCAATAAAAGCCCCCAGACACTGCTATTTCACAAATTGCTCGATTAGACGAATTCTGTAGTTGGAGCCTGAGGAACCATAATTACTTCCTCAATACCTGGTCTCCTTAGAAGTTCTAGTTTCAGTCTTATTCCCAAATAGATCAAAGTAGCTATGACAGCAACCTGAGAACACCTGCGTTGGTTGTGTTATTTCCTACGTCTCACCTAGCAGTACTTCTTATCATTGTATTGGTGGTTATTCTTGCATAACTCATACTGTTTCAGTCCTGTAATTTTACATTTTGCACTCTACTGTACCGTGCAATGTTCTTCAAATAAAGATTTGATTAAAAAAAAAAAAGGTCTGTCTCGTGGCAGGTTTTACCTGTCATGCAGAGTATCCAGCTGAGACTCAGTGCCACGCATACAGCCACCATTCTATTCATTGTTATGGGACCGCTAGAGATCGCCGACTCTACATGACAGGTAAACCAGTGGGGAGCCAATCACTTTATTAACCCAATGACGACTTTTTAAAGGTCACATCAGAAATGGCTGTTAAGGAGTTATTAGATAAAATGAGTCTTGGATCAACGATCTTAAACCTAACAATTCTAAGAGATTCTAAGGGGTTAATTGGTGCTTAGTTAAGGGAGATGTCCGCGACTTTTCAGACTTTTCCTATTGGTGACCTTTCCTATCTGCTCTCAAATCCATAGCCAACATTTGTCAGGCTGTGGATTTTACTTAGTGACGGGTTGCATTTTTCAATGGTACTGTTTAAAGTACCATATAATGTACTGAAAAACGTAAAAAAAAATCTAAGTACAGAGAAATGGAAAAAAATGAAATTACAACATTTTTGGTGCATCTTGTTTCTTTGGCTCACAAGCAGCAACAGTAATGACCTGATAACTTTGTTCTCTGGGTCCGTACGATTACTACGATACCAAACTTGTATAGCTTTTTTTTTTTTTTTTTTTTTTTGCTGTACTACTTTTTTTTCAAAGATACTTAATTTTTTTTAAATTATTTTCTGCCGCCATCTTCTGACCGCAAACGTTTTTTGTGGGATATCATGTAGTTTGCATTGGTACCATTTTGAAATACATAAGACTTTTTGATCCTTTCTTTTTTTTTTTGCATTTTTTTTCTTGAAGTCAGGGTGACCAAATAAGTGCATTTCTGGCGTTTATTTTTTTTCATCACCACGTGGAGTAAATAATGCGTTATTTTGATATATCAGACTTTTTACAGATGCAGCGATACCAAATATATATTTTTGTTTTATTATTTAGAATCTTTTATTATACATTTGGCAAAAGGGGGTGATTTAAACTTTTATTTATTTTTATTTTTTTGGCAGTTAGTAAAATTTTATTGATCTAGTTTGACACTTTTTTTTTTTAGTCCACCTAGGGGACCACAACTAATGATGCTTTGATCGCTCCTGCAGTATCATGTCATGCCATAGCATTACATCACACTGCAATCGGGCAGGCATTCTATCAAGCCACCCAACAGCATGGCTTAATAGGCATTCTGCCATGACAGCCCTGGGGCCTTTCAGAATGCCCCCGGCTGCCATGACACCTGCACGGCTCCGTGCGATCTCATTGCAGGGGAGGTGGACATGGCTCATCGCAGCTGTTGCCGCCTGGTGTCGGCTGTAATAAGCAGCAGACACGCGGGATGTATGAAGGAAGGTTGACTCGCAATTCCCCTTCGTACATGTCCTGCACCTGCAGGATGTAAAAACACTATAGGGCCATCACTAAGGGGTTAAAATCTGTAATGAAGTTAATTTTGCACTAAATTTTTCTGCATCATTTGGACGAGATTTGTTATTTTGATGCAATGACAATAAATAAAGGGGTTTAATCTTTTTGGAAACTATGGATGCCGGCTTCTGTGGACTGAAGAGGAGAGACCATTCAGCTTGTTATCAGCGCACAGTTCAAAACCCTGTATCTCTGATGGTATGGGGTTGCATTAATGCCTATGGCATGGGCAGCTTACACATCCTGAAAGGCACTATCAATGCTGATCAGTATATAGATGTTTTAGAACAACATATTCCCATCCAGATGTAGTCTCTATCAGGAAAGATCTTGTATATTTCATCAAGATAATGCTAAACCGCAAACTGCTTCCATCACAACAGCATGGCTTCAGAGAAGAAGAGTCCAGGGGCTGAACTGGCCACCTGCAGTCCAGACCTTCCACCACTAGAGAACATTCGGTGCATCATGTAATCAAAAATCCAGCAATGGCGACCCAGGATTGTTGAGCAGCTAGAAGCCTGGAACAATATTTGTCTCCCAAAATCGCAACAATTGGTCTCCTCATTTCCCAGACATTTACATTTTATACAGCGTACCAAAATTTTTGGAACTGGGGATGTAGTAAAATATCATTAAAAAATTTATAAAATTGGCCTTACCATAATCGTACTGGCTTGCATAATGAAATAAACATGTAATTTTTGCCTGACCATGAACACAGCAAAGGCAAATCCCCGCCTAACCCCCACCCCCCAAAAAATGGTGCAATTGCATTTTTTTTAGCTTAAAAATATTTTAAACTTCTTCAGTATATTAAATGGTATTACTGACAAACTACAATTCGTCGTGCAAAAAAACAAACCCTCATATGGTTATGTTGTCAGAAAATGTTATAAATAGAGATGAGCGAGCTTGGTGCTCGCTCGAGTATTAGGGTGCTCGAGATGCTCGTTACTCGAGACGAGCACCACGCAGCATTCGAGTCAATTCCATTTCCTTCCCTGCATGTTTAGCGCCATTTTTTAGCCAATAGACATGGAGGGAAGGCATTACCACTTCCTGCTGTGACGTTCCAGCCCTATCCCACCCCCCTGCAGTGAGTGGCTGGGGAGATCAAGTGACCGCGGCTCGCCTCAGACACACACTGGCAGAGATTAGGGAGAGTGCTATTCCTGCTGTTCCTGCTAGAGGGAGAGTTTAGGCTACTGTTAGCGTCTTCAAGAACCCCAACGGTCCTTCATAGGGCCACATCTTACTCTGTGCAGTACTGTTGTGGCTGCTGGGAGCAGTTTTGCACAATTTTTTTTTTTTTTTTTTCCATCTGGGGCTCTGCAGACTATTGCGTTCTCAGTCTGCAGCCAATTATACAGTGTATAGGGGCAGTACTGGTGAAGCGGGGACAGTGCTAGTGTAGAATCCTGTCTAAAAGAACCCCAACAGTCCTTCTTAGGGCTACCTGTGACCGTGTTATTTACTGCGTGGCTGCTGGCAGTTGTAGTGGCTCACTATTACCCAGCTAGGCCTTTTTGCAGCCTTGTGTATAATTTTTTTCGGACTGCAGTGTGCGTTACATAACCGCTGTGATCCTCCAACTGCATGCCAATAATTGCATAATTATTCAGACTGCTCTGTGTCTGCTCTATTCATAATACACCATGCTGAGCAGTAGGGGTAGGCCTAGAGGACGTGGACGCAGGCTCGGACGCGGAGGTCCAAGTGAGGGTGAGAGTGTGGGTCTGTGTATACTTCTGCTACAAAAATGGTACTGGGGTCTGCCTATGCTTCTGCTACAGAAATGTTACAGGGGTCTGCTTATACTGCGGCGACAGACATGTTACTGGGGTCTGCCTTTACTTCTACTACAGACATGTTACAGGGGTCTGCCTATGCTTCTGCTACATAAATGTTACAGGGATCTGCTTTTACTGCTGCTACAGAAATGTTACAGGGATCTGCTTTTATTGCTGCTACAGAAATGTTACAGGGGTCTGCCTATACTGCTGCTACAGAAATGTTACTCGGCTCTGTCTATACTGTTACAACAGAAATTTTACTGGGGTCTGTCTATACTGTTACTACTGAAATGTTACAAATACTGGGCTCTGCATGTACTGCTGCTACTGAAATGTTACAGGGGTCTGCATATACTGCTGCTACTGAAATGTTACAGGGGTCTGCCAATATTGCTGCTACTAAAATGTTACTGGGGTTCTGCCTATACTTCTGGCACGCAAATGTTACAGGGGTCTGCCTATACTTCTGCTAATGAAATGTTACTGGGGTCTGTCTATACTGTTACTACAGAAATGTTACTGGGGTCTCCCTAGACTTCTGCAACATAACTGTTACTGGGGTCAGCTTGTACCTTTGCTACAGGAATATTACAGGGGTGTGTGTATACTTTGGGTGCACTAAGTCTTCCCATCGCGGTGTTCTACCTATCTAGCCCCCCAAAAAACCCTGACTGACTAGGGCATGGATTGTGGGCCGAGGCCAACATGTATTTTCTCTCATGTTACCACAGCTATGCGGGACACTACAATGGGATTTCTTTATGTACCGTCTGTGGGTTCCTGCTAGCCACCCATGCTGTGGGTGCACACAGACTTGCCATAGCGGAGTTGTACCGGCCTGGCACTTTAAAAAAAAACAATGTCTAGGGCATGGAGTGTGGGCCGAAGCCAACATGTATTTTCTCGCATGTAACCTTAGCTATCCGGGGCACTGCAATGGGATTTCTTTATGTACTGTCTGTGGGTTCCTGATAGCCACCCATGCTGTGGGTGCACACAGACTTCCCATTGAGGTGTTTTACCTATCTGTCCCCAAAACACTGACAGACTTCGGTAGGGTGCAGAGTGCAAATGGTTTACCCCTTGCGTTGTCGATGAGGTATCCGACACCCAAACAGAAAGAGTAGTTTGTGGACACATGGATTTGCCATTGCTATGTCACTCGCAGCACCTTGAGCCACACAAGGTGTTTGCTGGGACCGAGCCTAGCCAAGGGCCGCTCACATACTTCCCACACCGAGTTTTGCTGCATTGTGGAGAAGTGTACAAGTGCTGGGCTGGCAGCACGTTTGCAGCTCCTGACTGAGGTGGCACAGGATTGGAATGAAGATCGAACGTCAATCTATTATCAATTCTCAACAGCATTGTGGGCTATCGCCCCCCCTTTCAAAGATGGTCGCTGCCTGGCCCTGCCAACCCTTTGCAGTGTGTGCCTCCGGTTCCTCCTCATCGCAGACACACGTGGAAATAGACATGAGGGTGGTGTGGCTATGAGGCCAGCGTGTGGCATGACAGCAGCTGAATGCTGCGCAGGGGCACTTTTGTGTGCGCTGCGGACGCAGGGTCGTGCGGGGGGTTGGGCAGCATGTAACCCAGGAGAAGAGGCAGCGGTGTGTCCCGCAGGCAGTGCCTGTGCTTAGTTGGAGGTAGTGTGGTGCTTAGCTAAGGTATGCATTGCTAATGAGGGTTTGTCCGAAATAAAAATTGTTAGGGGGGGGGCACTCTTGCCGCTATTGTGGCTTAATAGTGTTACCTGGGAACCTGAGATGCAGCCCAGCATGTTGCCCCTTGCCTGCCCTATCCGTTTCTGTGCCGTTTCCATCACTTTCGTAGGTTTTGGAGATTTTCACAAATGAAAACCTTAGCGAGCATGGGTCATATACAAAAATGCTCGAGTCGCCCATTGACTTCAATGGGGTTCGTTACTCAAAACGAACTCTCAAGCATCGCGGAAAGCTCGACTCGAGCAACGAGCACCCGAGCATTTTGGTGCTTGCTCATCTCTAGTTATAAAGTTGGCTCATCGAAACACGGATGAAAAAGAGCAATAAAAAAACTGAAAATTGTTCGCAATGGGAGGGGATTAACGCCAAGTCCAACTTCTGCTAAATTTCCTCAAACAGATAATTTCCTGGGTTTGGCACAAGAGACACAGTGTGTGAAAACTGACATTTGGCGGAGTCTGAAGACAAGGTGGTTGAAGTATAAAAGGTGTCTCTGCACCTCAAGTGTCCTCAATCAGTCAACATGAAGTGTCTTCTCCTCCTCTCAGTCCTAGGACTGGCCGGTGAGTAGTAGAGACTTTCACTCTTTCCTCTCTGGACATCTGTTTGCAGAGTTGTAGCTGCGCTATTTAGTTTGCCACCTTAGGCCGCTTTTACATGACCGTGAAAATCATGTGAGATTTGTGCGTTGCGAAATGCACAAATCTCGAACAAATATGAACTCTATTCTTTTCAATGGGATCAAATACATGAACTATTTTTTCCCGCATTGCGGTAGATCCTATCTTTGGGGCTCCCTTAGAACTCATCGCCCATTGTTTTCAATGGGGTCTGCCAAGCATCGCACGGCGTGCGAGGTGTAAGCAACTGCAATGCAAGGTTACTCATTAAAAACAATGTGAAACACTCCGTGATCCTCCGACACGGCTGGCAACTACCATGTTTCTCCGAAAATAGGACAGGGTCTTGTTTAAATCTTTGCTCCAAAAGAGGCACTAGGGCCTGTTTTGGGGGAATGCCTTATTTTACTTACGCAGCAGGCTCGATTCAGGTCCTTCCCGCTGTTCTCCACAGCCACAAGGTGGTTCCTGTAATCCTCACCCACCCACACAGGATCACTTCCTGGTTCCAGGATTCATAAATACTGCCTCCACAAAGTGATGGCTGTGGTTAGTTCTGTGAGCGCTGCATTGATTGGCTGAGCCATGGTGCTCAAAGAGCCAATCCTAGCCGTCATTTCGTGGAGGTTGAATTTATGAATTGAGTATTCCTCTTTTTTTATGTAATGCAACTAGGGCTTATTTTAGGGGTACGGCTTATAATTCAAGCCACCCCGACAATCCCAAAAAAGGCAGGGGCTTGTTTTTGGGGTAGGTCTTATTTTCTGATGTGAGGTGTTTTTTTACCAACGCCTCGCATCAGGAGGAAAATCTTATGTTGGCGAGTGCGATATCAGGGCATGTTTCACGGCTCAATATGGCACTCGCCCATGTGAAATTAGCTTTAGGCCAGTATTTAAATACCGCAGGCAAGGCTTTTGGGTGCTTACAGTATTTAGTATTTTATGTACTTAAAGGGGTTGTCCCGCGAAACAAAGTGGGGGTATACACTTCTGTATGGCCATATTAATGCACTTTGTAATGTACATCGTGCATTAAATATGAGCCAAACAGAAGTTATTCACTTACCTGTTCCGTTGCTGGCGTCCTCGTCTCCATGGTGCCGTCTAATTTTCAGCGTCTAATCGACCGATTAGACGCGCTTGCGCAGTCCGGTCTTCTTTTCTGAATGGGGCCGCTCGTGCCGGAGAGCGGCTCCTTGTAGCTCCGCCCTGTCACGTGCCGATTCCAGCCAATCAGGAGGCTGGAATCAGCAATGGACCGCACAGAAGACCTGCGGTCCACCGAGGGGAGAAGATCCCGGCGGCCATCTTCACAAGGTAAGTAAGAAGTCACCAGAGTGCGGGGATTCAGGTAAGCACTATCCGGTTTTCTTTTTTAACCCCTGCATCGGGTTTGTCTCGCGCCGAACGGGGGGGGGGGGGGGGGCGGCTATTGAAAAAAAAAAAACCCGTTTCGACGCGGGACAACCCCTTAAAGGGATTTTCCAGAGCTTATTATATATTGATGATCTATCCTCAGGATGGGTCATCAACATCAGATAGGTGGAGGTCTGCTACTTGGGAACCCACTGATCATCTCTCTGGTGGGTTAGTTCACTGCATAGCCGACACAGCTCTGTGCACTTTATAGGGGCTCTACTGCTGACATGGTAGTTCAATCAGGGGCGTAGCTAGAGGCTCGGGGGTCTGAGTGTAAAAGTTCAGCTTGTGGCCCCCCAACCTGTAGCGGTGCTCATACCCAAACCGTGCTGCATACAGCTGCAAAACATATTTACATACATGATGGAGCCCCTCGGCATAAGCTTTCCAGACATTACTTATTTTCTGGACTACATGAAAATTTGTTTGTAGCCCCCTAGGCCGGTTGCATAGGAGTGATCCAGATTCCAAACGCAGGAACCCGCAGTGGAATCCGGCTGTGATCCCGGCCAGGGACCCGGTGTATTGCTAGTTCTGTATTGCAGAAGACCGCCGTTGGTCATGCGCAGTACAGACTTTTTTTCAAAATCTTTGCAAAAAGCGATATTACATACCGTTCAATACATGCTAATGTTCGCTAAGGGACCCTAGCAGGATACCGGTGCTTGCTCCTATTGATTGCAATCGTCAATTAGTTTAAATAGTTAAATATGTGCTATTTTTACGAACAAATGCGCAGGAAACTGTGCAAAAAAATATGCAGCATGCTCTAAACGAAATGTATACACAAAATACGTGCATGTAAACAAACCAATTGAAATCCATGGGTTCCATTCACTGCGTACTGTGCGCACAAATTTTGTGTGAGCAATACACAGCGCAAATACGTTAATGTGGATAGGCCCTAAAAACACTGCAGTGAGGACAGGGCCCATGGGACCCCTGTTCTTAAGATCAGCAGGGGTCTCTCAGTGGTGTGAGAGCCCACCAATCAGTACCTTATCCCCTATTCTATGGATCGGAGATAACCTGTAGTAAACCTAGACAAAGGTGTAATCCCTGCACCTCTGAATATTAGCCTGGGGGGGTGACTGATTTTTTGTTTCACGATGCACACAAAGCAGGGCCATCAGACTAGGACATGATGAAGGACACAGTCCTGGGGCCACCATACCTGAAATGGGAGTCGTGACCACGGAACTGGACCGCTGCTCTGTACTGCTCTGGCCGTTCACTAGTGACCAGCCGCAGCATAAGGAAGGCGCTCAGATGCCGTCCACTAGGTCTCCAGGAGCCGCAGGATGATGACATCATCATCCGGCTCCGCTCCATGCACTGTATTGGTGTTACCACCTCCCCTTCTCCAACAACCACACACCGCCGGTCGCACCAATCACATGGGCAGCATCATGCATTTTGAATATGGCTGGCCCCCTTAGCACAGGGGCCAGGTCACAATTGCGACCCCTAGCGGTAAACCTGTGAGTTCAATCCCATTCACTTGATTTGGATTAAGCTGATATTAGGCCACCTGCACACGGACGGGTCGGACCCGGCATGCAGGATCTCGCAGTGGGATCTGACCCAGTGCCCGGCAGTCGACCCCAGCGTACCTCACTGTCACCTACTCTTCTCTGCTGCAGATGTGCCGGCCGGCATGCCAGTGCCGCACCTTTGCTATGGCGATAATGTGGCTCCCGCGACCATTCTGCAATTGCAGAGGGGCCGTGGGATGGATGGCTTCCATTGACTTCAAGAAAAGAGGATGCAGCATTGACCCCATCACCGTGGTCTCTTTAATCAGCTGATCGGTGGAGACCTGAGTAGTGCCCCACTGATCTCCCGGGATCAATATCTTAGTCCTGGAAAACCTGTTTAATGGTTTATATGCTATAAATCTACATGCTTTGTTTAAATACAGCGGCTTTCCCCAACAATCAAGGAGCAAGGATCATAGGAGGCTTCACCTGTGGAGCGAACTCTATTCCTTACATAGTCTCCCTGACTGCTGGTTACCACTTCTGCGGAGGAGCTCTGATTAATGACCAATGGGTGGTCTCTGCTGCCCACTGCTACAAGTCGTAAGTGATATAGTAAGATATACAGCCCTTATTATAATCTCCATTCATGTAACTGAACATCTCAACTCTCTAAACTCATAGACGTATACAGCTCAGACTTGGAAAATACAACATTGAGGTTGTGGAGAAAAAAGAACAGGTCATCTCCTCTGCAAAGATAATTCGTCATCCAGACTACAAATCCTATACGCTTGCTAATAACATCATGTTGATTAAACTTTCCAAGCCCGCTGTAATGAGTAACTGGGTCCAACCTATCAGCCTGCCCAGTCAATGTGATGGGGCCGGTAGTCAGTGTGTAATCGCTGGTTGGGGAAACACTCTTATCAATGGAGGTAGGTATGATCCTCTATATTGTCTTCTCTAACCCAAAAAGTTTAGGTTTAACTTTTGCCACGTGTTTTGTATTTGGCTTACTTTTATTCAATGTGCTCATCTTCTATGATTAGAGTATATGATACAATGCTATGATAATTATGTCATGGGGAGACTGGTAATTTCCCTTGTCTACTCCTATCAGTGGTCATGGTCCCAGGCCTCCTGCATCTGTCAGTGGCAGCAGATCCCACATTCTCCTGCATCCCAGGCTGTCTGTCTCTGTTTTCCATAGGGTATTGTACATGCCTGATCCACCTCTTAAAGAGACAGCGTGTGCACCATACTTTCCAGTCCCAGCCAATGCTGCTAGATCTTCGGCTATTTAAGGTGACTTCTCGCACTAGATGGTGGCTAAGCAATCGGTCTCTATTGTGTGCAAATGTGTCTAGTTGTTCTAATGGTTTTTAATCTATGCCTGTTCCACTCAGATTTTCCCATCTTCTCCTCTCCTAACATCGGCTTGTTAATTAACCACGCTTATTCTGTCTGCTGTTTCATCATTACAAAGGCATTCCACCTGCCTTCACCCTGTATCTAAATACCCTAGCCAAAAAATGGCTTATTGACAAACTTCCTTGGTGTTCAGCACGTGGGACACATGTCTTGATTTCCAGATTGCACCTCACTAGCTAGCCCATGAGGATAGTATAAAGAGATAGATCATGGAAGGTCCTCATGGTTTCAGTTCATAGCGTCTGTATAGCTTTGTATTAAAAGAACCATCTAGATATACAGTATCATGCAAGTTTTGTGCTGATGTGCATGAACATTTGTGCCATGCTTATAATAAGCAGCACACTATATGATTGCAGGTATGTTGTACTTTAAGGTTATCTAAGGGTATTTGACATAGAACCATTAAGAAACAGTAGACTTGACTCAGTTGAAAGCTGTGTTAAGGTCAAGTAAAGTACTTTAATTACATGGTTAGGTCACTAGATGGCACACAGTAGTATTATATTGGAGAGCCCTTCACAGAAAGTACGACTTCTAAAAATGATTTTTATTGATATAGAAATTGAATTAAAATTTTGGGCCATAAAAATTGACAACACATAAACATACAAACTGTGCAAACTGTAATACCCAATAATGTAACTGGTAGAAGACAGTTTCAATATAGATGCTACACTTACTGTGTCAGTCCACCATCAGGGCTGACAGCTATACTGTTTGTTATTTTTCTATCTTTCTTGTCAGTCTACCATCAGGGCTGACATTTGCTAAATTTGCTATTATATTAGGGTTGCTATTTCCACTGCTGCTTTTATAGTTCTGCAGGATCATTAGTACTATTCTTATATCAGTAATTCAGGCTTTTGGTTTTGTAACCCTGTGACATCAAATTTCGGTTCATACTTTGATTTATAGTACAATTTCTAATGAGTTTAGCCATTGCCCTAGCTGAATACATTTCTCTACAGGCTGTGGCTTTCTAATGTAGTCATTAGTCTAATGTCTATTGCTGCTTTAGCCCCAGTGTTAAGACAGTCTAGGATGTGGGGCAAGTACAATCGGGTCTTCTGATGAGTAATAACTGTAATAAACCCAACTGCTGGTGAAGTATTTGTCTTGTCTCGAGCTAATCATTGTAAGAGAGATATTGAAACTGTCTTCTACCAGTTACGTTATTGGGTGTTACAGTTTGTATCCCTGTATTGCCATAATATATTCATAGGAAACAAAAGTCACTGGGGCAGGGAAGTCTGTTGTCAGTTTCGTAGCCCAAAATTTTAATTTCTATATCAATAAAAGTCATACATTATGTGAAGGGCTTTCCATTAATTTTCAGACTTCTCTGCCCCAGTGCCTTTTGTTTCCCATGAATGTATTGTGGCAATTTGGGGATTAATTACACTCGGATTGCTGTCTTTTCCTCAGAAGATGGGGGCAACACTCCCAGGAACTCAAGTCCACAATATAGTTTTCCTTTAAAATCTGGCTTTTCCTGTATTTTATTGTTTCATAGCACAATAATATTCATATTGTGTTACAAACTTCACAGTGCATGACATTTAAATAAACAGTTGGCCATCTGCCTGCTATCTAAACCTAATGTGCTGCCCTCACTACCAGGCCTATTGCCAAAAAACATCAGTATTAAAGGGGTTGTCCCGCGCCGAAACGGGTTTTTTTTTTTTCAACCCCCCCCCCCCCGTTCGGCGCGAGACAACCCCGATGCAGGGAAGTAAAGAAAGTTTACCGGAGCGCTTACCTTAATCCCCGCGCTCCGGTGACTTCAATACTTACCGCTGAAGATGGCCGCCGGGATCCTCTGTCTTCGTGGACCGCAGCTCTTCTGTGCGGTCCACTGCCGATTCCAGCCTCCTGATTGGCTGGAATCGGCACGTGACGGGGCGGAGCTACACGGAGCCGCTCTCTGGCACGAGCGGCTCCATAGAAGACTGCTGAAGACCCGGACTGCGCAAGCGCGGCTAATTTGGCCATCGGAGGCCAAAAATTAGTCGGCACCATGGAGACGAGGACGCTAGCAACGGAGCAGGTAAGTATAAAACTTTTTATAACTTCTGTATGGCTCATAATTAATGCACAATGTATATTACAAAGTGCATTATTATGGCCATACAGAAGTGTATAGACCCACTTGCTGCCTCGGGACAACCCCTTTAACAGTCCATTACCATCAACTTGTGATAGCATAGGGAGTGTCAACCCTTCCAATGCTGCTTCATGAGTAGTTTACACCTCTATACAAATAACCAGGAAATAGTGAGTTCAGAGCTCAGTCTGAGAGGAAAACTGTCAGGGCTCAAACCCAGGAGCTCCTGTGCTCCAAGCAGTAGCTCTCCCTGCTGAGCTATTTAGCCTTCTGGACAGCTTCCCTGCTGGACCTTAGCCTGGTCTTCCTACCTCTGATACAGTTTCCTGTCTTAGTTTCACCTGCTCCTAATTAGACTTCCTATATAAGCCTGACCCTTCCACTGCACAGTTGTGAGATTATTGTGCTCTGTGCCTTTAGTCAAGCTTACTGCCTACAGCTCCTCTTTACATGATTGCTGCTACCCGTTACCAACTTCAGGCTAAATCCTGATTACGCTACCTGCCTGCTCCCTTGTACTGCAACAGATACCTACCCGTTACTGGCCCTTGGCTTTCCTTGGCCATGCTATCTGTCCACTTGGGTTACAACACAAGGCTTCAAACCCACTCTAGATTGTAACAGAATAATCTCACCCAACATGGAAAGTCAATTGTGACCACCCTGAGTAAACAGGTAGTTGAGCTCAAAGAGTTTTGTGCCACCTGCCATGGAAAGAATGCTGAATTATAAAGAGAAACATGTGGGTTACAGAACTGTGCATGCCATTACCAGTGGAATTTGGTAGAGATTATTGCCACTATTGAGGATTCCTGAACCAGTGCCATATCTATTTCGAAATACAACCTACTCCATTACCAGCAACAGGAAGAAGGTATTATTTATTGTAAATCTACTCAGATGAGGCGCTTGCATGGGCCTTGCTGTATGTCAAAACCAGCAGTAACCTCCTTGACAGTCTCACTGCCTTCACTACTGCTATGGACAGGGGTCTAACTATAGTGGGTGCAGGGAATGCTGTTGCACCTGGGCCCAGGAGCCTTAGGGTGCCCTCAAGGCCTCTCTTCTCCATATAGAGAGCCCAGTACTATGAATAAAGCATTTTATTGGGGGGCCCTGTTACACATTTTGCATTAGGGCCCAGAAGCTTGAAGTTATGCCTCTGGCTATGGACCAAGTCTTTGATAACCCAGACTGCTATGCCATAGCAGAGGGTAGGTTCCAATGCTCTGTTGCTGAATATATGGGCAGAATTTTGTTGCTGGGTAACGGAAACGACATGAAAAGTAGCCGTCCAGAAGAGTCAATTTCGATGAGGACTATCCGAACCAGTAAAAGATGAGCTTGCCAGAGTCAAGATCCCTTACAATTTGGATGACTTTGTTCGGTTGTATATTCAAATTGATCAGAGACTTATTGAATGTAAGAAAGAGAAACTGCGGGTTTTTGGGAGCCACCCTGCTTATTCTTTCAGTCAACGCAAGTTAAAGTTAAGCAATGTCTACCATCTCTTCACTTTGTCATTCCCGTACAGGTTCTAATCGGGGACCAAAAATTACAATCCTCTACTATGTTAGATTCGGGAGCTGGAGGGAATTTCATGGTCTTTAAATATGTTCCTGACAATTACATTACAAGCTGAACCAAACCTGTAGCCATCAATATGGAAACCGTGAATAGATCATCGTTGTCGTCGTGGGCCTGTAATTCATAAGACAATTAAACTTGAAATCTTTATTGAACCAGATCACAATCAGTCAGTTTCCATCTTTGTTCTTCTCCCAAGTTTACAGTTATCCTAGGAATCCCTTGGTTTTCTACCAATAATCCTTCCATCATCTGGGACTTAAGAACTATTGCCTTTCCTCCTGAGTACTTTAAGGGAAAGTGTCAGATGTCACTACCCGCTCTCAAATATACTCAAGCCTCTGAGGATTGTCAGAAGAATTCTGATAAGCTGCCACCTCAGTACCAGCAATTCAATAATATCTGTGTTATGTTCGTGTGGGCAAATAAGCACCAGGCCCACACAAATGTGACCAAAGGCCAGGGATTTGGAATAGCTCTCATACCGACAGATTGCGGAAAATGACAGAACTTGCATACAAAACACAGAAGGGGAAACTGACCCTGTCTGAAGGGAGGATGGCAAGATTGTACCTAACAAGCAGAGAGATCGCCTAAATAAAGGCAGCCCCACACTGGAACCTCGGTCCTGGCTCTCCCAGAATAGGTTCTTACATGGAACCAGGACAAGCACAGACAAACCCAATGCACAAACACACTTACCACACAACCTTGCACGCTAAAGCAGGTAGTAATGCTGAATATAAATACGAGGGATTAGTTCGTACATTGGCCAATGAACCTAAGCTGCAAGGATGCTATCAAGGCTCCTCATGTCTTGCAGTCCCTACTCTTGAAAACACAAACCAGGCAGCACAGGACACAAAACACCCAGCAAGCTGACCAGACACAAACACACAGCAAGCTGACACGACACAAACACAGGCAGACAAGACCGAGGAGAAACAGCTTCCTCTTGCAGAGGGGCTGTAGTAAATATCTACACCCAGACCCAGGGAATTGGCTGACCGGAGCAACCACACCCAGCCAGCTCAATTAACCCTCACCTATGCAGGTGTGCTCCTGGAATCCCCGTAGAACAACAAAATCCAGAACAACCTAACAGTCTGCAGCAAAAAAAAATTCGACCAACTACCCCCTCATCAGCCATAGGATTGTCCAATACAATTGCTCCCTGGAACAACCATTCCATTCGAGTGAATTTGTAATCTTTCTGATCCAAAATTAAAGATAAAAACAACTATCCTCTCCCCTTAACCCTGGAATTGCTGGAAAGACTCAATTCTGCAAAGATCTTTACCAAATTCGATCTGAGAGAGGCTAATATAGACATTTTGAATACTTGGTTATGTCTTTTGGCCTTTGCAATGTCCCTGCCACCTTTCAGCATTTTATTAATGACATATTTTTAGATTTTTTTGGATCAATTTCTTGCAGCTTACCTCACTGAGATTCTTATATTTTCTGACTGCTTGGAGGAATATTGCTGGCATGTCTAGCTAGTCTTGGAACATCTCCAAAAGAATCATTTTCATATCAAACTGGAAAAATGTGAGTTTGAACAAACCAGAATATCATCTCCCTAGCTGGTCTGAGTATGGACCCTAAAAACCTAAAACACGATCAATGCTTTATAGCATTTGCAAATTTCTATTGAAGGTTCATGAAAGACTTCTCAAAAATCATCTTACCAATCACTTTGCTCACAAAGAAATCCAAACCATATTAATCGTCTCCAGAGGCGCAAAGTGACCTTGAAAAACTAAAAACTCTGTTGACTTCTGCCCCAGTACTGGTTCATCAAAATCTGGAATTAACCTTTGTATTGAATGTGAACACCTCTGATTCTGCTTGTCTCAATGAGTTGGAGACAGGGTGCAACTGCACCAAGGTGCATTTCTATCTCATATCATGTCACCTGCTGATGGAAACTATGATATTTGAAATAAAGAACTGTTAGCCACTAAAGTTGCCCTCTCCGAATGGAGACATCTGTTGGAGGTGCCAATCATCCTGCAATTGTCCTTACCACAAAAATCTAGAATTTATCCGCACAGTTAAAAGACTGTCATAAAGACAAGTATGTGGGGCCCTATTCTTCTTCAGATTTAATTTTACCATCTCTTATCAGCCTGGTTCAAGAAATGGCGAGGCCGATGCCTTATCCAGGGGGGATCCAATACAGACTGTACTATTTTGTCTTCCCCAAATTTTGGGGGGATACTTGACTCAAAGGAATTTTTTTTACAAAATTCAAAGATTAAAGGGGTGGTCTCGCGAAACCAAGTGGGGGTATACACTTCCGTATGGCCATATTAATGCACTTTGTAATATACATTGTGCATTAAATATGAGCCATACAGAAGTTATTCACTTACCTGCTCCGTTGCTAGCGTCCTCGTCTCCATGGTTCCGTCTAAATTCGCTGGCAGCTTGCTTTTTTAGACGCGCTTGCGCAGTCCGGTCTTCCCCTTTCAGCACGAGCCGCTTCAGTGTGCTCCCCGCTACAGCTCTTCTGCGCATGCGCAGATGAGCTGTCACTGCTCGGGAGCGCGCTGGAGCGGCCATTCTGTACCTTCCTCTGTTAGAGGAAGGTGCAGAAACTGGAGCTGCCGTCCGGAGAAGCCGCCCAGCTGTCCTGCCGCCCAGCTGTCCTGCCGTCCAGGTAAGTGATGGGCCGGGGGGGGGGCTGCCGCTGCACCGGGGGGGGGCTGTCGTCACTGTGATGCGCCGGGGGGGGCTGCCGCTGCGATGGGGGGTCTGTCGCTAGGCCGGGGGGGTCTGTCGCTAGGCCGGGGGGGCTGTCGCTGCGATGGGGGGTCTGTCGCTAGGCCGGGGGGGGCTGTCGCTGCGATGGGGGGGCTGTCGCTAGGCCGGGGGGGGCTGTCGCTGCGATGGGGGGGGCTGTCGCTAGGCTGGGGGGAACTAGCGCTGGGCCAGGCGGGTAAGTGATGGGTCGGGGGTGATGTTCACTGACAGGTGAAGGCCCCGGAGCCCAGCGCTGGGCTCCGGGGCCTTCACCTGGGCTGAGGGTCTAGCGCTGGGGAGCCGGGAGCGTAGCGCTGGGGAGCCGGGGGCTAGCGCCGGTTACCTGCTGCCTGGCGGTGGGTGACTGGTCGGCGGCTGCGGGGCGTCTGGTCGGCGGCTGCGGGGCGTCTGGTCGGCGGCTGCGCGGCGTCTGGTCGGCGGCTGCAGGGCGTCCGATTGCCATGGAGACACAGCTGGCAGCGTCTCGGGAGCGCGCACGTCGGGCTGCAGCGAGCGACGGGGAAAGAGCCGGCGGCCATCTTGGGGAAACTTTTATAAGTTGCTGAAACGCTGGAACGGTAAGTACAAACCAGCTAGGAAAGTCATTTACAGGGGTAATTAGTAATGTATGTTTAATTAGGGGGATTGGGCAAAAAAAAAAAAAATCACTGCTTCCTCGAGACATCTCCTTTAATACCAAAATGACACTTTTTTTCTCTTTCAAGGAGGGATTTTGGATGCAGGAAAACAGACTCTGGTTCTATTCGATTCGAAGATCTTAAACTTGTCCATGATTCTAAACTTGCAGGTCATCTTGGAGTCATGAAGACTCTTGAACTATTGCTTCTTTCATTCTGGTAGACTAATTGTAAGAACAATGTGAAAAAATATATTACCTCCTGTGTAACATGTGCACAAAACAAGACACCACAATCCCCTTCTTTAGGACTTCTTCAACCACTTCTAGACCTTGGGCATTAATATCAATGGATTTTATTGTGGATGTAGTTTCTGATAGAGGGGTGCATTTTACCTCAAGATTTTGGAAAAGCTTCTGTACTGCCTTAGGAAATACTATCAATTTGTTTTCTACCTTCCATCCTTAGTCCAATGGCCAGACAGAAAGGACGAACCAGCCTATTGAACAATTCTTCCACTGTTTCATTTCCTACCTTCAGGATGATTGGGTGAACTAAATGTCAACAGCAGAATTTGTCTATAATAACTCTCAGCATAGTTTGCCAACTCTGGTCTACATCCGATGCTCATTCCCAATCTCCCGGTGAATACTACCACTCCTTCGGTTGCTCACAGGCTAATGATGTTACAGGAAACCCAGGAGAAGCTAAAGGAGGTGGTACATGAAGCCCTGGAATGTTATAAGTAGAGATGAGCGAGCACCAAAATGCTCGGGTGCTCGTTACTCAGGACGAATTTATCGCGATGCTCGAGGGTTCGTTTCGAGTAACGAACCCCATTGAGGTCAATGGGCGACCGGAGCATTTTTGTATTTCGCCGATGCTCGCTAAGGTTTTCATGTGTGAAAATCTAGGCAATTCAAGAAAGTGATGGGAACGACACAGAAACGGATAGGGCAGGCGAGGGGCTACATGTTGGGCTGCATCTGAAGTTCCCAGGTCCCACTATTAAGCCACAATAGCGGCAAGAGTGGCCCGCCCCCCTCCCAACAACTTTTACTTCTGAAAAGCCCTCATTAGCATGGCATACCTTAGCTAAGCACCACACTAGCTACAACAAAGCACAATCACTGCCTGCATGACACTCCGCTGCCACTTCTCCTGGGTTACATGCTGCCCAACCCCCCTCCCCCCTGCACGACACAGTGTCCACAGCGCACACCAAACTGTCCCTGCGCAGCCTTCAGCTGCCCTCATGCCACACCACCCTCATGTCTATTTATAAGTGCGTCTGCCATGAGGAGGAACTGCAGGCACACACTGCAGAGGGTTGGCACGGCTAGGCAGCGACCCTCTTTAAAAGTGGTGGGGCGATAGCCCACAATGCTGTACAGAAGCAATGAGAAATCCAATCCTGTGCCACCTCCATCAGGAGCTGCACACGTGGGCATAGCAATGGGGAACCTATGTGCCACACACTATTCATTCTGTCAAGGTGTCTGTATGCCCCAGTCAGACTGGTAATATGTCCCTTAACAGTTACCGCGTTGGTGGTAATGTGGTGGTGACTGCGGACCTAGTAGCACGGTTGTATTTTGTTGGTTTTCGGAATGTGGCCAGGATTAAGTGGGCCGTGGCGGGGGGATGGTGGGGGGGCTCTCTTGTTGTGTCGGTAAAGGTGAAATTCTTGGACTGCCACCAGACGAACCAATGCAAAGGCATTTGCCAAGAATGTTTTCATTGTTGGAGGAGGAGGGGGATGTTTTTGAGGCACTACGTGTCCTCTCCACGTGTCCGTGGTTATATGCACCTTAACAGTAACCGCGTTGGTGGGAAATGGCCTCGCCGCCATCATGTCTTTGGGAAGCCTCTGTTTCCACACCCCAGAGACATACTATTAGCAGCGGTATAGGCAGAGCCCAGAATTCGTAACATTTCAGCCGTAGCATTAGGACAGGCCCCACTAACATATCACTAGCAGCATTATAGGGGGAGCACAGTATTAGTTCCATTTCAGTAATAGTAGCACTCAAGACAGGCCCCAGTAACAATTCCGAAGCAGCAGTATAGGAGGAGCATAGTCTAAGTTCCATTTAAGTAATAGTAGCAGCCTACACAGGCCCCAGGAACAATTCCGAAGCAGCAGTATAGTGGGAGCGCAGTCTTAGTTCCATTTCAGTAGCTGCAGTATAGCCAAGGCCCAAGTTACATTTATGTAGCTAAAGTGTAGGCCAACCCCACACACCTTTCTGTACCATGAGTGCAGGCGAAGAACATAGAAATTGCTATGATTACACTGTAGGTGAGGGCCCAAAAAAATTGGTGCACCAACAGTACTAATGTACCTCTGTAAAAATTGGCCATGCCCAACCAAGATGGCAGGTGAAACTCATTAATCGCTTTGGTTAATGTGGCTTAAGTGGTAACTAGGCCTGGAGGCAGCCCAGTTTAATGAAAAATTGGTTCAAGTTAAAGTTCCAACGCTTTTAAGAGCATTGAAACGTATAAAAAATTTTTAGAAAAATTATATGAGTGAGCCTTGTGGGCCTAAGAAAAATTGCCCGTTCAGCGTGATTACGTGAGGTTTCAGGAGGAGGAGGAATATTATACACAGATTGATGAAGCAGAAATGTCCCCGTTTTGGATGGTGAGAGAGAACTATGCTTCCATCCGCGGGTGCAGCCTATGTATTGCTTAGGTATCGCTGCTGTCCGCTGGTGGAGAAGAGAAGTCTGGGGAAATCCAGGCTTTGTTCATCTTGATGAGTGTTAGCCTGTCGGCACTGTCGGTTGACAGGCGGGTACGCTTATCTGTGATGATTCCCCCAGCCGCACAAAACACCCTCTCCGACAAGACGCTAGCCGCAGGACAAGCAAGCACCTCCAGGGCATACAGCGCTAGTTCAGGCCACGTGTCCAGCTTCGACACCCAGTAGTTGTAGGTGGCAGAGGCGTCACGGAGGACGGTCGTGCGATCGACTACGCACTCCCTCACCATCCTTTTACAGTGCTCCCGCCGACTCAGCCTTGACTGGGGAGCGGTGACACAGTCTTGCTGGGGAGCCATAAAGCTGTCCAGGCCTTTAAAGACTGTTGCACTGTTTGGGCTGTACATGCTGCTCGATCTCCGCACCTCCCCTGCTACCTGGCCCTCGGAACTGCGCCTTCTGCCACTAGCGCTGTCGGGTGGGAATTTTACCATCAGCTTGTCCGCAAGGGTCCTGTGGTATAGCAACACTCTCGAACCCCTTTCCTCTTCGGGAATGAGAGTGGGAAGGTTCTCCTTATAGCGTTAGTCGAGCAGTGTGTACACCCAGTAATCCGTAGTGGCCAGAATGCGTGTAACGCGAGGGTCACGAGAAAGGCATCCTAACATGAAGTCAGCCATGTGTGCCAGGGTACCTGTACGCAACACATGGCTGTCTTCACTAGGAAGATCACTTTCAGGATCCTCCTCCTCCTCCTCCTCCTCCTCAGGCCATACACGCTGAAATGATGACAGGCAAGCAGCATGGGTACCGTCAGCAGTGGGCCAAGCTGTCTCTTCCCCCTCCTCCTCCTCCTCCTCCTCCTGAACGCGCTGAGATATAGACAGGAGGGTGCTCTGACTATCCAGCGACATACTGTCTTCCCCCGGCTCTGTTTCCGAGCGCAAAGCGTCTGCCTTTATGCTTTGCAGGGAACTTCTCAAGAGGCATAGCAGAGGAATGGTGACGCTAATGATTGCAGCATCGCCGCTCACCACCTGGGTAGACTGCTCAAAGTTTCCAAGGACCTGGCAGATGTCTGCCAACCAGGCCCACTCTTCTGAAAAGAATTGAGGAGGCTGACTCCCACTGCGCCACCCATGTTGGAGTTGGTATTCCACTATAGCTCTACACTGCTCATAGAGCCTAGCCAACATGTGGAGCGTAGAGTTCCACCGTGTGGGCACGTCGCACAGCAGTCGGTGCACTGGCAGATTAAACCGATGTTGCAGGGTGCGCAGGGTGGCAACGTCCGTATGGGACTTGCGGAAATGTGCGCAGAGGCGGCGCACCTTTACGAGCAGGTCTGACAAGCGTGGGTAGCTTTTCAGAAAGCGCTGAACCACCAAATTAAAGACGTGGGCCAGGCATGGCACGTGCGTGAGACTGCCGAGCTGCAGAGCCGCCACCAGGTTACGGCCGTTGTCACACACGACCATGCCCGGTTTGAGGCTCAGCGGCGCAAGCCAACGGTCGATCTGCTCTGTCAGACCCTGCAGCAGTTCGTGGGCCGTGTGCCTCCTATCTCCTAAGCTGAGTAGTTTCAGCACGGCCTGATGACGCTTGCCCACCGCTGTGCTGCCACGCCGCGCGACACCGACTGCTGGCGACGTCCTGCTGCTGCTGACACATCTAGATTGCGAGACAGAGGTTGAGGAGGAGGAGGAGGAGGGTGCTTTAGTGGAGGAAGCATACACCGCCGAACATACCACCACCGAGCTGGGGCCCGCAATTCTGGGGGTGGGTAGGACGTGAGCGGTCCCAGGCTCTGACTCTGTCCCAGCCTCCACTAAATTCACCCAATGTGCCGTCAGGGAGATGTAGTGGCCCTGCCCGCCTGTGCTTGTCCACGTGTCCGTAGTTAAGTGGACCTTGCCACTAACCGCATTGGTGAGGGTGCGTACAATGTTGCGGGAGACGTAGTCGTGCAGGGCTGGGACGGCACATCGGGAAAAGTAGTGGCGACTGGGAACTGAGTAGCGCGGGGCCGCCGCCGCCGCCATCATAGCTTTGAAAGCCTCCGTTTCCACAACCCTATACGGCAGCATCTCAAGGCTGATAAATTTGGCTATGTGGACGGTTAACGATTGAGCGTGCGGGTGCGTGGCGGCGTACTTGCGCTTGCGCTCCAACACTTGCGCTAGCGACGGCTGGACTGTGCGGTGCGAGACATTGGTGGATGGGGCCGAGGACAGCGGAGGTGAGGGTGTGGGTGCAGGCCAGGAGACGGTAGTGCCTGTGTCCTGAGAGGGGGGTTGGATCTCAGTGGCAGGTTGGGGCACAGGGGGAGAGGCAGCGGTGCAAACCGGAGGCGGTGAACGGCCTTCGTCCCACCTTGTGGGGTGCTTGGCCATCATATGTCTGCGCATGCTGGTGGTGGTGAGGCTGTTGGTGGTGGCTCCCCGGCTGATCTTGGCGCGACAAAGGTTGCACACCACTGTTCGTCGGTCGTCAGGCGTCTCTGTGAAAAACTGCCAGACCTTAGAGCACCTCGGCCTCTGCAGGGTGGCATGGCGCGAGGGTGCGCTTTGGGAAACAGTTGGTGGATTATTCGGTCTGGCCCTGCCTCCACCCCTGGCCACCGCACTGCCTCTTGCAACCTGCCCTGCTGCTGCCCTTGCCTGCCCCTCTGAAGACCTGTCCTGAGTAGGCGTTGCACACCAGGTGGGGTCAGGCACCTCATCGTGCTGCTGCTCTTCCTCCGAATCCTCTGTGCGCTCCTCCCTCGGACTTACTGCCCTTACTACTACCTCACTGCAAGACAACTGTGTCTTATCGTCATCGTCCTCCTCACCCACTGAAAGGTCTTGAGACAGTTGCCGGAAGTCCCCAGCCTCATCCCCCGGACCCCGGGAACTTTCCAATGGTTGTGCATTAGTGACGATAAACTCCTCTGGTGGGAGAGGAACCACTGCTGCCCAATCTGAGCAGGGGCCCAAGAACAGTTCCTGGGAGTGTTCCCGCTCCTGAGCATGTGTCATTGTAGTGGAGTGAGGAGGCTGGGAGGAAGGAGGAGCAGCAGACAGAGGATTCGGATTTGCAGCACTGGACGGCGCAGAACTCTGGGTGGATGATAGCTTGCTCGAAGCACTTTCTGCCATCCACGACAGGACCTGCTCACACTGCTCATTTTCTAATAAAGGTCTCCCGCGTGGACCCATTAATTGGGCGATGAATGTGGGGACGCCAGAAACGTGCCTCTCTCCTAATCGCGCAGCAGTCGGCTGCGACACACCTGGATCAGGAGCTCGGCCTGTGCCCACACCCTCACTTGGGCCTACGCGTCCTCGGCCGCGTCCACGTCCTCTAGGCCTACCCCTACCCCTCAGCATGCTGTATTACCAGTGATTTCCAAGCCAGGAAAGAAATTGGCGCAAGCCTGCAGCCAAAATAGAATTTTTTCCCTTGTTTTTCAAAGGACAAGCCACACTGCGTGTATTCAATGAATACTACTAAGTTTAATAACTGTGTTGTGGCCCTGCAAATGTGTCACAGAACTGCAGTGATGCAAAGTTATTCGCTACAGCAGATCAGGGTTTTCCCATGCAGGAAAAAAATTGGTGCAAGCCTGCAGTAAAACGTAGCTGGCTGCGTCTGATTTTTTTTAACGTTCTGCACGCAGCACACACGTACCCAGAGCCCTGAGGACTGTCAGAGGCAGGCGAAATAGAATTTTTTCCCTTGTTTTTCAAAGGAAAAGCCACACTGCGTCTATTCAATGAATAATGTATGTCTTCTGGCCCTGCCTACACAATTCTATCCCTGTAGTATTAATGCCGGGTGCAATGGTCTGCACAGCCGGTTTTGAGAAGAAAAAAAAAATATGCAACACTGCTAACAGCAGCCTGGACAGTACTGCACACGGATAGATGTGGCCCTAGAAAGGACCGTTGGGGTTCTTGAAGCCTACACTCACTGCTAACACTCTCCTTGCCTAACCACCACTTCTGTCCCTATTGCAGGGCGCAATGCTCTGCAGATCCAATTTTGAAAAAAAAAAAAAACAATACAGTGCTAACACAGTACTGCACACTATTAGATGTGGCCCTGAGAAGGACCGTTGGGGTTCTTGAAGCCTACACTAACTCCTAACGCTCTCCCTACAGCAGCTCCAGCACGATACCACTGTCCCTCAGCTAACTCACAAGGCATCTGAGCCGAGCCGCGGGAGGGGCCGATTTTTATACTCGGGTGACATCAGATCTCCCCAGCCCCTCACAGAAGGGGGGTGGTATAGGGCTTGAAGGTCACAGGGGGAAGTTGTAATGCCTTCCCTGTCTTTCAATTGGCCAGAAAAGCGCGCTAACGTCTCAGAGAGGAAACTGAAAGTAACCAGAACATCGCGTGGTACTCGTTACGAGTACCGAGCATCCCGAACACGCTAATATTCGCCCGAGTATCAAGCTCGGGCGAGTACGTTCGCTCATCTCTAGTTATAAGGGAGCAGCGGATAGACACCGTAAAACTTCCCCTACCTTCCAGGTCGGTGATCAGATTTGGCTATCCACCAGAAACCTGAGGATGCATTTGCCCTTTCCCAAATTGGGCCAAACATTTATCAGGCCTTTTTGGGTTGCTGTGAAAGTTGGTCAGGTCGCCTTCTGCTTGGAACTCCCTAGTGAGCTGAAAATACATGCTGTGTTTCACGTGGTGCTGCTGAAACCATTCGTTGATAACACCTTTCTAGGAAGAAACCAGACACCTCCTCTACCACTGAGTGTTCAAGGGATAGAGGAGTGTGTAATGGAAAAAAATCCTGGATTCTAGAATGCACAGAGGTAGACTGCAATATCTCTTACAGTGGAAGGATTATTGGTCAGAAGAAAATTCTTGGGAGCTGGACCAAAATGTGCATGCTCTGAGGCTCATGGGGAAGTTCCACAGCAGGTATCCAGGAAAACCGGCCCCTGGGATGTCCGGAGGCCATCCTAGAAGAAGGGGGCTACTGTCAGGGCTCAAACCTAGAAGCTCCTGTGCTCCAAGCGGTGGCTCTCTCTTTGCTGAGCTATCCAGCCTTCTGGACAGCTCCCCTGCTGAACCTTAGCCTGGTTCCCATACCCCTGATCCAGTTCTCTGTCCTGGCTCCTCCCTGCTCCTGATTGAACTTTCTATATAAGCCTGGCCTTTCCACTGCATCAAAGCGAGACTATTGTGCTTTGTGTCTTTAGTCAAGCTTACTACCTACAGCTTCTCCCTACACAATTGCTGCTACCGTTACCGACTTCTGGCTAAATCCTGACTACACTACCTGTCTGCTCCCTTGTACTGCAAAAGAAACCAAACCATTACTGGCCCTTGGCTTTCCTTGACCATGCTATCTGCCAGCTTGGGTTACAACAAGTGGCTATGGACCTGCTCCAGACTGATTTAAGCAGCATTTGCCGACAGACACAGCCCAAGCTCCAGGGACAGATTTAGCTGTCAGTAGTAGCGGAAGGCCAGCTACTAGGGACAGCCAGCTCCCGTTGCGGGATAGCGCGAGATTTGCTATGATCTCCTGCTATCCCTATGACGTAAGGGTACGTAATTTTGCTGGAAGTACCCCGCTCCCATGACGTACCCTTATGTCATGGGGAGGGAAGGGGTTAAGTGCATCTCATTCATAGGATATGGACTATAGAGTTATAGTGTTAATTGATCATTAGTAACCTGTTACATTGTGTGTAAACAATACTGTTATATGTTCTTGCCATAGCATTCTTTTATCACATGCTTAGTAAAGCATTGCTTGTTTAACCCATTCGTGACCACTGCTATTCCTTCTGATAGCCTGTATCGGCGGCCTATGTATAAAGAGATATCGCGGGGTGACCTCCCTTCATAGATCGCAGGCGCCGGTTGTTTCTTACAGCCGACACCTGGTGGCAACAGCCCCGATAAGCTGAGCGGCTCATCGGGGCTGTTAACCCTTTAAATGCCACTGTCAATTCTTAGAGTGGCATTTAAATCCCCCGAACGATGTTTGGTGGTCCCATACGGCCCCCCACGATGGGGCCTCCTGAATGCTCATGTGGTGGGATTGATAGACTGACTGTCAGATTGCAGTATGACGTAATGCTATGGCATTATATGATACTGCAGGAGCGATCAAAGCATCGCAAGTTGTTGACCCCTCTGGGGATTAAAAATAAATTTAAGAACAATAAAGGTTTATTAATTATTAAAGAAAGTAGCAAAAGTAAAAAAAAAACCTTTTGCCTTATTTATAATAAAAGAATCTAAATCATAAAACAAAACTACATATTTGTATCACTGCGTCCGTTAAAGTCAAAGGACCATATTAGTTACTCCACACGGTGAACGTTGTCCAAAATAAAGGAAAAGAACGCCAGAAATGGGCTTTTTTGATCACCCTGTCTCCAAGAAAAAAATGCAATAAAAAGCGATCAAAAAGTCACATGCATTCCAAAATAGTACCAACGCAAACGACAGGACATTCCACAATAAACGAGCCCTCGCGCAATTATGTCGACAGAAAAATAAAAGTTATTGCGCGCAGAAAATACTTAAAAAAAAATTAAATATCTTTGATAAACAATAAAAGTACTATGTAGCAAAAAAAAAAAAAATCTACATTAGTTTGATATCTTATTAATCATACTGACCCATAGAATAAACGTATGTCATTTTTGTTGCAGTTTGTGCGCCGTAGAAGCAAGATGCACTGAAAGATGTCGGAATGTCGTTTTTTTCTTTTATTTTACTCCACTTAGAATTTTTTAAGTTTTTCAGTACATTATATGGTACATTAAATAGCACCATTAAATAAAAACAACTCGTCCCGCAAAAAACAAGCCCTCATACAGCGACGGTGATTGATAAAGAAAGGAGTTATGATTTTTTTATAAAGGAGGGAGGAAAATACAAAAAATGGAAAAACAAAAAAAAGCCTGGTCACTAAGGGGTTAACTGAACTTGTGCAAAACCTTTCCATAAACGGCATATTCCGTTTTCCGCATCTGTTACACAATACAATGAATGATGCAGAATGACTCACTTGTAATATAACAGACCATGTATTGTACAGTATTTCAATGGTTCATATTCTGAATCTGCCTTACTGAATATCTATATATATAAAGCTGAAAGCCCTGACTGACTGACTGACTCACTGACTCACTCACTGACTCGCCAAAAGTTCTCCAACTTCCTGATGTCGTAGAAACATGAATTTTGGCACGAGCATAGATTATCTCCAAAATAGGAAAAGTAATTGGGTCCCAACTCGATTATTCAATTCTAGCGCAAAAGAATTGACGTCGAAATTTAACGTACATAATCAAAATCTCTCACTTCCCAATGTCATAGAAACTTAAAACTTGGCAGGAGCATTGATTATGTCATAAATAGGAAAGGTAGTGGGTCCGAACTCGATTATTCAATTCTATGCGCAAAAGAATTAGCGTCCAAATTTTACTTACGGAATGTATTTTTCTCACTTTCCAGTGTCATAGAAATGTGAAATTTGGCACGAGCATTGATTATGTTATAAATAGGAAAAGCTAATGGGTCCCAACTCCATTATTCAATTCTATGCGCAAAAGAATTAGCGTCCAACTTTTACGTACGGAATGTAATTTTCTCACTTTCCGGTGTCATAGAAACGTGAAATTTGGCACGAGCATTGATTATGTCATAAATAGGAAAAGCTAATTGGTCCTAACTCGAATATTCAATTCTAGCGCAAAATAATTAGCGTCCAAATTTTACGTACGGAATGTAATTTTCTCACTTTCCTGTGTCATAGAAACGTGAAATTTGGCACGAGCATTGATTATGTCATAAATAATAAAAGCTAATCGGTCCCACCTCAATTGTTCAATTCTAAGCGCAAAAGAATTAGCGTCCACATTTTACATATGGAATCTAATTCTCTCACTTCCTGATGTCATTTTATATGAAGGAAACGTCGCATGGTTACCTCCCGCGGTGTTTCCTGGGTAACACAGAGAACTATGCAAAATGGTGAACATGTGTTTTTCCGGTATCTCTAAAGTAACCAAGATTTCCGTGTGAACACCAGATAAACACCAGTACCAAATTAACTAGGGCGAAGCTGGGTATATCAGCTAGTATATAATAAATGAATTAATGTCTAATATCCTGTTACTTATAAGATGTCTTGTCTTCTCTAGTTAACTTCCCAGATCTCCTGCAGTGTCTTGATATTCCCATCCTGTCTGACAAGGACTGCAGGGACTCCTATCCCGGACTTATCACTGACAACATGATCTGTGCTGGATTCCTGGAAGGTGGCAAAGATGCCTGCTTGGTAGGTCACTCTATATATAATATCCCATAGTGAGGCCTCTTGCAGGAGGTAAAGGTACACCGTTCTGTATTGAGGAGTAGAAGGAACTTCATTTGGCACCATATGAGCTTGTAGTAGACTATTCCTCTGGAATATGGCATGTGATGGAACAAGCTGCGTATTGTTATTTCTCACATATTCATACAGCAAACCTCCATACCATTCTGTATGAAATCAGAGGCAGACAGAGAAATGGATTTCTACGTCCCATTACAGATCTGTGCAACACGGATTTCCAATACGCCCTTGTGCATGAGCCCTTATTGTGGCCATATATATGAGTTGATAGTCACCCGAAATAGCCAATTTTGGACATTTCAGCTGACCATCGTTTCAAAAGATAGCATAAAGGATCATTTTGGATGGACGATGGCCGACCATAGTTTACCAAAGACCTGATACATCCTGTTGAAAATTGGCATGCCAATCAAATTTCTATAATTAACTAAAACTAGTAATACTCACCTGCCCACGCTCCATGACTATTCTCATTCCTCCAATGGCTAGTTCTCCACTGGTCTTTACCTCCAGGTGCACATCCGGACATAGGGTAATGTGATTGCTGCAGCAAAGCCAGTGATTGGCTGCAGCGATCACATGACCATCATGATGTTGTCACATTGTGCTAATGAGAACTGTAGTTCTATGGATTTCCAGGAGCAGAGCTGCAGTTGCTGTTGATTTGGCTTGCTGATAGTGTAGATTTCTCTAGCCAGGCAATCTTCATGGGTCTGTGCACATAAATACCAGCTGCTCTTGCAAGAGGGTGCCGCTCACTTTCTACCTTTTACATCTCCTAAATAAACCTGGGTGTTAGGATGCATACTGTCTTTGTTTTGTGTCTGGTTGTGTCCATCTGCTTTTGTGGTCGGCATGCATGTGGTTCTGTTTGGTTTCTCTATATTTCTCTTCTCTGAACTTCGTCTAAAGTTCTATTTTGGTTTATGTCTGAACTGCGTCCTGTGTCTGTTCCACCTGTCCGTTGGTAGTAGGATGCCCAGTCCATGTTTATTTGTCCTACCTGCCCTTTGATTGGCAGATGCCCGAGCCTTGTCTTGTTGAGTCCCCTTCATCTGTTGGTAGGTGGACACTTGGGCCTTGTCTTGTTAGGCTGTCCATCTGTAGGTGTGTAGATGCCTTGGGTGAACAATGTCCTATGTTTGAATTGTAGGTATACAGACCTGTTATGTATTTTGTCATTGTCTGGTGTTCCTGCCTGTTACCATAGGGCAAGCCAGGATTCCCTAGGTTCCAGTGTGGGTCCATCGTAATTGGGATGATCATCCCACTTTTAGGCAGGGTTCCCACTTTGTGGTTTTATTTGTCTTGTTAGAGTAGGGACTTACAAGATGACGACCCTTGACGTGCGTTTGTGAGCTTACATGTTTTGGCCAAAATACAAACCAATACCTCGTACATACTTGTTCATATTACCATCTGCTTGTTTATTAGTACATTTGGGAAATATTTGGCCACCTGTTGTTGTCTGTGTTGTATGCATTTTCGGTTTATGTTTCGGTTTCTTTTACTGTGTAGGGTGTCCGCTTGAGTGCAGTTTCCTTTTTGTTTCCCAAGCAGACTTCTATTGAGATTGCGTTCATATAGGTTGTTGTTCAAACTGCCTGCACAAATGTAACAGATGTGTATCTGGATGTGAAGACCAGCAGGGGACTGGCCACCAGATGAATGGGAGCAGGGCAGGCAGGTGATTATTACTTCTTTTTGTTATTACACCACTCTAAACCTTTTCCCCCCATTCTGCGATAACCCTCTTTAGGCCTCCTTCCCACGAGCGTGACGGGCTCCGCCGCGTAATATTACGCAGTGAAGCCCGTCACGGCGCCCCCCAGAGCCCCTATACTTACCTGCGGGAGATAGCGTGAAAACGCTTCCCCGCCCACCGCCGTCGTGTCGTGCGACACGCCCACCGCGTCACGTGACGCGGCCGGCAGTGTCACTTGACGCGCTGGCCGCGTCAAATGATGCTGCGGCGGTAGGTGGGGAAGCGTTTTTTCACGCTATCTCCCGCTGGTTACAGCGGGAGATAGCGTGAAAGGACGGCTTCCATTGACTGCAATGGAAGCCGTCAGCGCGGACAGCCCGTCCTCACCCGCAGCAAATAGAGCATGCTGCGGGTGAGGACGGGAGAAATCGCGGTGCGTAATTCCGCGGTGGAATTACTCATCGTGAGCATTGTGCTATTAGGTTCAATAGAACCTAATAGCAGGGGGCCACGCAGCGGATTTTTGCCGCAAATTTACGCGGCGTAAATCTGTTCGTGGGAAGGAGGCCTTACTGTTGATAGTGGCGTTTTTTTGTATGAACAGCCCTACAGGTGATTCGTTGCATAGTGGCTGAACATTATCTGAAATGTATGGCCAGCTTTAGAAGTAACATGACCATTATGTTAAACGTCAAACAAAAATGTTACATCCAAACTGATGTATACTGTATTTTTTTCAGGGTGACGCTGGTGGTCCACTGGTTTGCAATGGAGAACTCGAAGGAATAATATCATGGGGATTTGGTTGTGCACAAAGTGGGAAACCTGGTGTTTACACCCAAGTGTGCAATTATGTGCCCTGGATTAAAGATACCATCGCCAACAATTAAACATCAGATTTAGTTGGAATGAGAAACACAAAATATCTGTGAAATGGAATAAAACAATTTAAGATCAGATTTCCTTGTACATCACTCACTTCCACTATTCCTTTTAAATGCCGACTTTGCACTAAATCTTAACATCTAGCCAGCAAAATCTCTTTTATCTGCTCAGCTCTCTATATAACTACAGTAAAACATTCCCTGAACTCAGCAGTTCATCATTCACGACCCACCGAAGCAGGAACTGAATATATTTCATACTAGCTTACCCGTCGCGCGTTGCTGCGAAGACAGACAGACATACATTCATTCGTTTTTATATATCTAGATAACAACCAATCACAGCGCAGCTTTCATGTTACCTTAGCAGTATAAAATATAACAACCAATCACAGCGCAGCTTTCATGTTACCTCAGCAGTAAGAGAAATAACAACCAATCACAGCGCAACTTTTATTCTGCCTCAGCAATATAAAAAATAGCAACCAATCACAGCGCAGCTTTCATGTTACCTCTGCGGTATTATATATAGCAACCAATCACAACGCAGCTTTCATGTTACCTCAGCGGTATAATATATAACAACGAATCGCAGCACAGCTTTCATGCAACCTCAGTAGTATGAGAAGTAGCCACCAATCACAGCACAGCTTTCATGTTACCCCAGCAGTATAAGAAATAGCAACCAATCACAGCACAGCTTTCATTTTACCTCAGCATTCTCAATATCCAGCAATTGTCTTGCGAAACGTTTGGCGGATGCATCATTTTCTGGTTGAACACTCATCCCGTTGCTCGTAATGCCTTTTGCCTTCGTGCTTGAGATGAACATCAAACGATCTTTGTCTGGGGGGCATAACTGTCGACGATTCTCGCAGGATAGGTGTACTATGCCAGTAATCTTCCCAGGAGTGTACTCAACAACTTCCCAAAGTCTCATGGCAATTGGATGAATGGTGTAGTAATGCATAAAGGACAGACAGACAGACAGACAGACAGACAGACAGACATACATTCATTTATATATATCAGGAAGTGAGAGAATTAGATTACGTACGTAAAATTTGGACGCTAATTCTTTGGCGCTTAGAATTGAATAATCGACTTGGGACCCATTAACTTTTCCTATTTATGGCATAATCAATGCCCGTGCCAAATTTCAAGTTTCTATGTGAGAAAATTACATTCCGTACGTAAAATTTGGATGCTAATTCTTTGGCGCATAGAATTGAATAATCGAGTTGGGACCCATTACCTTTTCCTATTTATGACATAATCAATGCTCGTGCCAAATTTCATGTTTCTACAACATCGGGAAGTGAGAGAATTAGTGGCAATGATGGAAATCGAACGATCTACGTGGGGGGGTCGTAACTGTCGAGCCTCGCACGCGCGCCATTTATCGTAGCATAAATATACTATGCATATAATCTTCCCAGGAGTGTACTCAACAACTTCCCAAAGTTTCATGGCGATCGGATGAATGGTGTAGTAGCGCATAAAGGACAAACAGACACGCACAGACAGACACGCATACATTCAATTTTATATATATAGATGTAGAGTAGAGCGAACATACTCTGACAAGCTTCATGCACTCGATGGTCCAGTCGATGGTGGAGCCGTGTTCGACCGCGCCCCAGTTTTTGGCTTTGGCGTGCCTGTTTTGGCTTTTCCCGGCCGCGACGCAGCGGAGAGAGAGAGAAAACCTAGGGGGAAAAAAGCTTGGCACCCAGCGTCCCACATATAAAAATGCTCAAGTCTCCCATTGCAGTCTATGGGGTTCATTACTGGAGTAGAGCTCTACAATTTTACGAAAAGCTTGACTCGAATAACGCGGACTCGAGCATTTGGGTGCTCGCTCATCTCTATTAATATGCATGTATTTATATGAATCTAAGCAAATACAATATTGATCATTACAACATCACAAAAATACTCCAACAATCTGGTGCTTTCTAATTTGCAATCAATACAAAGTTGCTCATTTGCAAAACTTTCCAGTTTGAGCGTTGTGATATAGCCTTGAGCTCTATTCACTTTGTAGGTCTTCAATGAAAGACCACTAAAATATTCATGACACGAGCATAGCAGAGATCAGTCTGTTACAACCCCAGCCCTAGAGACCAACCCCTTACAGACACTATTCTCCTTTCCATCTTACAAAAAGTGACACAGGCGCCGCAGGTTGAATGAATTGGCCACAACAGCCGTTTTATTAACAAATATTTGCAAAACTATAAAACCGTATCAAAGTATATACATATATAATTAACTGCATATCTGCTGCCAACTTACTCAAACAGCCTACTACAAACAAATACGTCAGAGGGGGGGAAGTCATTGGAGCTACTAGATCTGGCAACCAAACTACTCGCCACCTGCAATTACCCTGAATCGCAACTTCACAGACTCGGAGGTACCATGCACAACTGCAGATGGCTCTCCACAATTAATAGTACCACTTTCAGGAACACCACCCAGTAGAAGCCCAAAATAAGCTAGACTAGAAATGTTAAAAAGAATAGCTTGTTACAACTTTTTGGGAGAGGCCTTAAAATCCCCCTCCATCCTCCATCCTCCTTTCTCTCTCCCTTACCACTCCTACCAATCTCCTCCCCTTCTTAATGGCCCTGTCATGGTCACCTTCTCCAGCTATGCTTTGTTTGGATCCTCTATATCTCACACTAGTGTTCTCTAAACTGAAGCTTTTCAGATGTCACAAAACTACAACTCTCAACATCCTAGCTGGATGGTCACCACTGCCTAAGATAATGGTTTAGTTCCTAAAGGTGTCATAGTTGGTGGGCGTGGTTGGCAGCTCCACCTACCATCATCTGACAGTCATGACCCCTGACCTTCTCATAATCAGATGCAGGACACGGCAAAAATTTTAATCAGGGTTCACATCACTGCCATTTGTAGATTAGGTGCATGTGCCCATCCCACCTATTAAAGGTCCAGCACACGCACCCAGTTTTTTAATACCCAGCCAATCCAGACAACTCCTCGGTTACTTACGGCATCATACTCCCATTGCATGGTGCCAAAGCTATTGATTTTTGTATGGTTTTGCAAAGATGGTATCATATTTTGACTGGTTCCTGGTTTGATCTATGCCTGACTCACCCAGCTTTCCTGTCTTCTCCTGTCCTTACCCTAGCTTGCACTTTGACCCTCTCAACATTATGCAAAAACTCTGCTTGTCCTGGGCTTTACATATCAATTTCAACTCCTACATTACCATCCTGACCTATCTGTGTTAGCTGCCACAATATTGATACTGCAACAATGACCAGATCCCAAATGGAGGTGTAGTTACGTTCGTGTGGGCAACTAAGCACTGGACCCACACAAACATGACCCGAAACACATGGGTTAGGGGGAACTGACCCTATGCTGCAGGGAAGATGACTAGGCCCTACCTACAAGTAGAGCAGTCGCCTCGATAAAGGCAGCCCCACGCTGGAACCTCGTCCCTGGCTCTCCCAGAATAGGTGGTACATAGAACCAGGACAAGTACAGACAAACCCGATGCACAAACTGGTAACTGACAGATGATGAACACACTCACCACTCAAACCTCGCACACTAAAGCAGATGGTAGAGCTGAATATAAAAGCGAGGGATTAGTTTGTACATTGGACAATGAACTTAAGCCATAAGGCTGCGCTCAAGGCTTCTCGTGTCTTGCGGTCCCTACTCTAGCAAGACAGAAAATAGGCAGCACAGGACACAAAACACCCAGTAAGCTGCAAGCTGACCAGACACAACACACACAGCAAGCTGCAGGCTGACATGACACAAACACAGGCAGACAAAACTGAGGAAATACAGCTTCCTCTTGCAGAGGGGCGGGGGTGTATCTACCCCCAAACCCAGCCCTTTTCTGTCTAAAATTATAGTCAGGTTTCTGATACATAAAAACACTCAGGCGTGACAAGGCGCAGGGGCCCCCTGGCACATTGGTGGGGATATATGTATATATAGTATTCCCGCAAGAGAAAACCCAACCTGTTTGCAAATTAGCATGTCTAATGTGTTTGGGGCTTGCTATAGTACGTTTGCAAGTCATGTTATTTGCTACATGTTAATATTTTGTCCTATTGCACAATATCATTGAATCATTGGTAGACTTAATGCTACCTTATTGTATCTGCTGACATTTTCCAATCTCTTACCCATTACATGTGAACTAGTAACAAACCTCTGTTTAGGCAACCTGCCTAACTTGGAATGTAGCCATATTTGTCCATCATGTGTGTTCCACCTGGAGGCACCCAGAACAGTATTCATATATATTAATGTAGTCCTGAATATCTCCTTCCACATTGGTGTCATTGTGAACGACAGAGAATATTACTTTCAATACAGAGACAGCAGTGGGTAAGGCTAATAGACAGTTTCACAATATATCCTCACCACTCTTAAGATTTGGCATACGCATATTGGTGATTTAACACATCTCTGAACAAATATTCCCACGTAATAGAGTGACCTTCTGCCCACTGTAACCACCTCTGTACATGATGTATGTCTTCCGTTTCTGCTGTTATCGGACCACACCGATACCGATCTGATGACCTCGTTGCCAGGTGCCAAATTGGTAGATATGGAAGCCCGTGATGAGACATTTGCCAGCAATATCTATGAATAACACGAAAACGCTCCATGTTATATCAAGATGCATCTCATGAGAACGCCAAAGAGAATTCTGTTTAATTGAAGACATTGACAGTTTTTATTACAGAAAAAAGAGGGCGTTATCATATAAAGGTTACTATTACAAAGGTTACAAAGATTAGGGATCATCAGGCTTATTGACATCTACAAAACTGTCTCAAAATCTTTTAGGATTCATCTAGACAAGAAAATAACTGCAGTCAGGATATTATTGTCGCATTATACACGATTTCTGTTTACTAACTATGTCTTTATGTTAACATAATTTAGTATTGCTATTCTTCCTATTGACTTCTCTTTATCTTTTAATCCTTATAGCCGGCACTACAAAGCATAGGTTTTAGTCTTCTATATAAGGGCCAATAGTCCAATCAGATAAGAAATACATAGACTTATTGCATTCTGAAACTCAACAGTTTTGTGCCCTGACATTTCCCCCCTTTTGTTTCTTATCTTGACCCCGAACAACAGTAGATAATTGAAGTACTTCTGTCCATCCTAATGATGTCTGCCAGGCTTTTTATTTATTTAATTTTTTTTAAGTTCTTCACTGGATTCCTCCACATCACTATTGTTCTGACCACTATGAGAATGATCAAAGCCAGGTGAGCTTAAGAGCTGGGCATAGATACCATTTTGTGCTATCATAGTGGGTATCACCTTTTCAGCAGATTTCGTTAATATGCGGTGTATAAATAAAAATAAATAAATCTTGGTATTTGTATAGCACCAACTTATTCCGCAGCGCTTTCAGGTAATAATTACTTATTACCCCCCACCAAGTTGGGTTCTCATTTTACCGACCTCGGAAGGATGGAACGCTGAGTCAACCTAGAGCCGGCTACCTGACGCATGCGGGGATTGAACTTGCAACCTTCAGGTTGTAGGTGAGAGCTTACACTCTGCGCCACACAAGGCCCCTATACAAGGTACTATACAACAGCCTACTATCACAAAGGCAATTACTATAATAATTAAAGTGATAAGAAGAGAAGTGATCCAGGCACTCCACTGTCCAAAAATATCCCCCAACCATGATGTAAATGGATCATAATTAGAGATGAGCGAACGTACTCGTCCGAGATTGATATTCGTGCGAATATTAGGGTGTTCGGGATGCTCGTTACTCTTAACGAGCACCACGCGGTGTTCCGGTTACTTTCAGTTTCCTCTCTGAGACGTTAGCGCGCTTTTCTGGCCAATTGAAAGACAGGGAAGGCATTACAACTTCCTCCTGTGACGTTCAAGCCCTATACCACCCCCCTGCTGTGAGTGGCTGGGGCGATCATATGTCACCCGAGTATAAAAGTCGGCCCCTCCTGCCTGGGAAAAGTAACCGCTGTGCTGCACTTCATATAACTGCATTTCTGTGCAACACATATCTTATCTGATTGAATATAGTCAGTGGGCCCTCCGTTTCCCAAAAAGGGAAACATTCTATTTGTCCTGCAGGCTTGCGCCAATTTATTTGCTGCCTGTGAAAAGTCTCCGCTCTGCTGCACTTCATATAACTGCATTTCTGTGCAACACATATCTTATCTGATTGAATATAGTCAGTGGGCCCTCCGTTTCCTAAAAAGGGAAAAATTGTATTTGTCCTGCAGTCTTGCGCCAATTTATTTCCTGCCTGGGAAAAGTAACCGCTGTGCTGCACTTCATATAACTGCATTTCTGTGCAACACATATCTTATCTGATTGAATATAGTCAGTGGGCCCTCCGTTTCCCAAAAAGGGAAACATTCTATTTGTCCTGCAGCCTTGCGCCAATTTATTTCCTGCCTGGGAAATCACTGGTAATACAGCATGCTGAGGGGTAGGGGTAAGCCTAGAGGACGTGGACGTGGACGTGGCCAAGGACGCGTAGGCCCAAGTGAGGGTGTGGACACAGGGCGAGCTCCTGATCAAGGTGTATCGCAGCTGACTGCTGCGCTATTAGGAGAGAGGCACGTTTCTGGCGTCCCCACATTCATCGCCCAATTAATGGGTCCACGCGGGAGACCTTTATTAGAAAATGAGCAGTGTGAGCAGGTCCTGTCCTGGATGGCAGAAAGTGCTTCGAGCAAGCTATCATCCACTCACAGTTCTGCGCCGTCCAGTGCTGCAAATCCAAATCCTCTGGCTGCTACTCCTCCTTCCTCCCAGCCTCCTCACTCCACTACAATGACACATGCTCAGGAGCGGGAAGACTCCCAGGAACTGTTCTCGGGCCCCTGCTCAGATTGGGCAGCAGTGGTTCCTCTCCCACCAGAGGAGTTTATCGTCACTGATGCCCAACCATTGGAAAGTTCCCGGGGTCCGGGGGATGAGGCTGGGGACTTCCGGCAACTGTCTCAAGACCTTTCAGTGGGTGAGGAGGACGATGACGATGAGACACAGTTGTCTTGCAGTGAGGTAGTAGTAAGGGCAGTAAGTCCGAGGGAGGAGCACACAGAGGATTCGGAGGAAGAGCAGCAGGACGATGAGGTGACTGACCCCACCTGGTGTGCAACGCCTACACAGGACAGGTCTTCAGAGGGGGAGGCACGGGCATCAGCAGGGCAGGTTGCAAGAGGCAGTGCGGTGTCCAGGGGTAGAGGCAGGGCCAGACCAAATAATCCACCAACTGTTTCCCAAACCACACCCTCGCGCCATGCCACCCTGCAGAGGCCGAGGTGCTCTAAGGTCTGGCAGTTTTTCACAGAGACGCCTGACGACCGACGAACAGTGGTGTGCAACCTTTGTCGCGCCAAGATCAGCCGGGGAGCCACCACCAACAGCCTCACCACCACCAGCATGCGCAGACATATGATGGCCAAGCACCCCACAAGGTGGGACGAAGGCCGTTCACCGCCTCCGGTTTGCACCGCTGCCTCTCCCCCTGTGCCCCAACCTGCCACTGAGATCCAACCCCGCTCTGAGGACACAGGCACTACCGTCTCCTGGCCTGCACCCACACCCTCACCTCCGCTGTCCTCGGCCCCATCCACCAATGTCTCGCACCGCACCGTCCAGCCGTCGCTAGCGCAAGTGTTTGAGCGCAAGCGCAAGTACGCCGCCACGCACCCGCACGCTGAAGCGTTAACCGTCCCCATAGCCAAATTTATCAGCCTTGAGATGCTGCCGTATAGGGTTGTGGAAACGGAGTCCTTCAAAAGTATGATGGAGGCGGCGGCCCCGCGCTACTCAGTTCCCAGTCGCCACTACTTTTCCCGATGTGCCGTCCCAGCCCTGCACGACCACGTCTCCCGCAACATTGTACGCGCCCTCACCAACGCGGTTACTGCCAAGGTCCACTTAACAACGGACACGTGGACAAGCACAGGCGGCCAGGGCCACTACATCTCCCTGACGGCACATTGGGTGAATTTAGTGGAGGCTGGGACAGAGTCAGAGCCTGGGACCTCTCACGTCCTACCCACCCCCAGAATTGCAGGCCCCAGCTCGGTGCTGGTATCTGCGGCGGTGTATGCTTCCTCCACTAAAGCACCCTCCTCCTCCTCCTCCTCCGCAACCTCTGTCTTGCAATCAAGATGTGTCAGCAGCAGCAGCACGTCGCCAGCAGTCGGTGTCGCGCGGCGTGGCAGCACAGCGGTGGGCAAGCGTCAGCAGGCCGTGCTGAAACTACTCAGCTTAGGAGATAAGAGGCACACGGCCCACGAACTGCTGCAGGGTCTGACAGAGCAGACCGACCGCTGGCTTGCGCCGCTGAGCCTCCAACCGGGCATGGTCGTGTGTGACAACGGCCGTAACCTGGTGGCGGCTCTGCAGCTCGGCAGCCTCACGCACGTGCCATGCCTGGCCCACGTCTTTAATTTGGTGGTTCAGCGCTTTCTGAAAAGCTACCCACGCTTGTCAGACCTGCTCGTAAAGGTGCGCCGGCTCTGCGCACATTTCCGCAAGTCCCACACGGACGCTGCCACCCTGCGGACCCTGCAACATCGGTTTAATCTGCCAGTGCACCGACTGCTGTGCGACGTGCCCACACGGTGGAACTCTACGCTCCACATGTTGGCCAGGCTCTATGAGCAGCGTAGAGCTATAGTGGAATACCAACTCCAACATGGGCAGCGCAGTGGGAGTCAGCCTCCTCAATTATTTTCAGAAGAGTGGGCCTGGTTGGCAGACATCTGCCAGGTCCTTCGAAACTTTAAGCAGTCTACCCAGGTGGTGAGCGGCGATGCTGCAATCATTAGCGTCACCATTCCTCTGCTATGCATCTTGAGAAGTTCCCTGCAAACCATAAAGGCAGACGCTTTGCGCTCGGAAACAGAGCCGGGGGAGGACAGTATGTCGCTGGATAGTCAGAGCACCCTCCTGTCTATATCTCAGCGCGTTCAGGAGGAGGAGGAGGAGCATGAGGAGGATGAGGTGGAGGGGGAAGAGACAGCTTGGCCCACTGCTGACGGTACCCATGCTGCTTGCCTGTCATCATTTCAGCGTGTATGGCCGGAGGAGGAGGAGGAGGAGGAGGAGGAGGATCCTGAAAGTGATCTTCCTAGTGCAGACAGCCATGTGTTGCGTAAAGGTACCCTGGCACACATGGCTGACTTCATGTTAGGATGCCTTTCTCGTGACCCTCGCGTTACACGCATTCTGGCCACTACGGATTACTGGGTGTACACACTCCTCGACCCACGCTATAAGGAGAACCTTCCCACTCTCATTCCCGAAGAGGAAAAGGGTTCGAGAGTGTTGCTATACCACTGGACCCTGGCGGACAAGCTGATGGTAAAATTCCCATCCGACAGCGCTAGTGGCAGAAGGCGCAGTTCCGAGGGCCAGGTAGCAGGGGAGGTGCGGAGATCGAGCAGCATGTACAGCCCAGGCAGTGCAACAGTCTTTAAGGGCCTGGACAGCTTTATGGCTCCCCAGCAAGACTGTGTCACCGCTCCCCAGTCAAGGCTGAGTCGGCGGGAGCACTGTAAAAGGATGGTGAGGGAGTACCTAGCCGATCGCACGACCGTCCTTCGTGACGCCTCTGCCACCTACAACTACTGGGTGTCGAAGCTGGACACGTGGCCTGAACTAGCGCTCTATGCCCTGGAGGTGCTTGCTTGTCCTGCGGCTAGCGTCTTGTCGGAGAGGGTGTTTAGTGCGGCTGGGGGAATCATCACAGATAAGCGTACCCGCCTGTCAACCGACAGTGCCGACAGGCTAACACTCATCAAGATGAACAAAGCCTGGATTTCCCCAGACTTCTCTTCTCCACCAGCGGACAGCAGCGATACCTAAGCAATACGTAGGCTGCACCCGCGGATGGAAGCATCGTTCTCTCTCACCATCCAAAACGGGGACATTTCTGCTTCATCAATCTGTGTATAATATTCCTCCTCCTCCTCCTGCTCCTCCTCCTGAAACCTCACGTAATCACGCTGAACGGGCAATTTTTCTTAGGGCCACAAGGCTCACTCATATAATTTTTCTAAAAATTTTTTATACGTTTCAATGCTCTTAAAAGCGTTGGAACTTTAACTTGAAACAATTTTTCGTTAAACTGGGCTGCCTCCAGGCCTAGTTACCACTTAAGCCACATTAACCAAAGCGATTAATGGGTTTCACCTGCCATCTTGGTTGGGCATGGCCAATTTTTACTGAGGTACATTAGTACTGTTGGTACACCAATTTTTTTGGGCCCTCACCTACAGTGTAATCATAGCAATTTCTATGTTCTTCGCCTGCACTCATGGTACAGAAAGGTGTGTGGGGTTGGCCTACACTTTAGCTACATAAATGTAACTTGGGCCTTGGCTATACTGCAGCTACTGAAATGGAACTAAGACTGCGCTCCCACTATACTGCTGATTCGGCATTGTTCCTGGGGCCTGTGTAGGCTGCTACTATTACTTAAATGGAACTTAGACTATGCTCCTCCTATACTGCTGCTTCGGAATTGTTACTGGGGCCTGTCTTGAGTGCTACTATTACTGAAATGGAACGAAGACTGCACTCCCACTATACTGCTGCTTCGGAAATGTTACTGGGGCCTGTCTTGAGTGCTACTATTACTGAAATGGAACGAAGACTGCGCTCCCACTATACTGCTGCTTCGGAATTGTTACTGGGGCCTGTCTTGAGTGCTACTATTACTGAAATGGAACTAATACTGTGCTCCCCCTGTAATGCTGCTAGTGATATGTTAGTGGGGCCTGTCCTAATGCTACGGCTGAAATGTTACGAATTATGGGCTCTGCCTATACCGCTGCTAATGGTATGTCTCTGGGGTGTGGAAACAGAGGCTTCCCAAAGACATGATGGCGGCGAGGCCATTTCCCACCAACGCGGTTACTGTTAAGGTGCATATAACCACGGACACGTGGAGAGGACACGTAGTGCCTCAAAAACATCCCCCTCCTCCTCCAACAACGAAAACATTCTTGGCAAATGCCTTTGCATTGGTTCGTCTGGTGGCAGTCCAAGAATTTCACCTTTACCGACACAACAAGAGAGCCCCCCCACCATCCCCCTGCCACGGCCCACTTAATCCTGGCCACATTCCGAAAACCAACAAAATACAACTGCGCTACTAGGTCCGCAGTCACCACCACATTACCACCAACGCGGTTACTGTTAAGGTACATATAACCACGGACACGTGGAGAGGACACGTAGTGCCTCAAAAACATCCCCCGCCACGGCCAACTTAATCCTGGCCACATTCCGAAAACCAACAAAATACAACCGCTCTACTAGGTCCGCAGTCACCACCACATTACCACCAACGCGGTTACTGTTAAGGTACATATTACCAGTCTGACTGGGGCATGCAGACACCTTGACAGAATGAATAGTGTGTGGCACATAGGTTCCCCATTGCTATGCCCACGTGTGCAGCTCCTGATGGCGGTGGCACAGGATTATATTTCTCATTGCTTCTGTACAGCATTGTGGGCTATCGCCCCACCACTTTTAAAGAGGGTCACTGCCTAGCCGTGCCAACCCTCTGCAGTGTGTGCCTGCGGTTCCTCCTCATGGCAGACGCACTTATAAATAGACATGAGGGTGGTGTGGCATGAGTGCAGCTGAAGGCTGCGCAGGGACAGTTTGGTGTGCGCTGTGGACACTGCGTCATGCAGGGGGGAGGGGGGTTGGGCAGCATGTAACCCAGGAGAAGTGGCAGCAGAGTGTCATGCAGGCAGTGATTGTGCTTTGTTGTAGGTAGTGTGGTGCTTAGCTAAGGTATGCCATGCTAATGAGGGCTTTTCAGAAGTAAAAGTTGTTGGGAGGGGGGGGGGCCACTCTTGCCGGTATTGTGGCTTAATAGTGGGACCTATGAACTTGAGATGCAGCCCAACATGTAGCCCCTCGCCTGCCCTATCCGTTGCTGTGTCGTTCCCATCACTTTCTTGAATTGCCCAGATTTTCACACATGGAAACCTTAGCGAGCATCGGCGAAATACAAAAATGCTCGGGTCGCCCATTGACTTCAATGGGGTTCGTTACTCGAAACGAACCCTTGAGCATTGCGAAAATTTCGTCCCGAGTAACGAGCACCCGAGCATTTTGGTGCTCGCTCATCTCTAATCATAATCACCAGAATTTTTTGCAAGTCCAAAAGATAGAACTTGTAGTCCATGCAAAGCTTTATAAACAATATACTATTAGAGAATACGTCTCTGCGCTCAATGATACAGCAGCCAAACAACACGTCTATCCAGGAAAAATATGCAGAAGTAGAAATGACACTTACTGGACAGGAGGGGTGTGATGATCAGAAACCCCCTCCTTGAAGCATCAACTCCACAATAGGAAGAGATACACAGGAATCCGCGGGGATACACTCCAGTACTTTTTCTTCTATTCTGATAGGCAACGCGTTTCGGTGCTCTAATCCCGGACACTTTTTCAAGCCAACAGATATACAAACATCTATAGACACACATATATATATATATAAAAGACAAATATATAACGTTTCAATGATGTGGCGCCATTTCTGGGAGGCAGGGAAAGTGACGCTGCTGCCGTACCGCGTCATCCTAGAGCCCCGCTCGTCCATTGACCAATGCTAGTAAGCGGGCGTAAGTGACAACGCTCCGTACTGCATCATTACGGCACACCGTCGTATTGCGTTCTATTAGTGAAATTAACCCACTGTTTAGTAATGGGAACTACCCGGCTAATTCACCGCACACAGCGGATGTGAGATGTGAGATGCTCTGCACTGTCCCAGGAAAAATTAGCCCACTGTTTATCGATGAGAACTCCGGCTAATTGACCGCACACAGCGAATGGGAGATGTAAGATGCTCTGGATAGCCCCACAAAAAATTAACCCACTGTTTAGCGATGAGAATTACGCCTAATTCACAACATACAGCGAATGAGAGATGCGAGATGCTCTGCACAGGCCCAGAAAAAATTAGCCCAGTGTTTAGCGATGGGAACTACCTTCGGCTAATTCACGGCACACAGCGAATGGGAGATGCGAGATGCTCTGCACAGCCCCAGAAAAAAATTAGCCCAATGTTTAGCGATGAGATTTACGGCTAATTCACCACACACAGCGAATGATAGATGTGAGATGCTCTGCACAGGACTATATGCACTAGCACTTTCCCTAGCTCAGCGTCAGCAGCTCTTTCCCTAACGTCTGCCAGGATGCATCTGAGGCGAGCCGCGGGCGGCACCAGTTTAAGTACTCGGCGGTCACCTGATCCCGCCAGCCACTCACTGCTTTAGACGTGCAGAGGGCTGGCACATCATAGCAGGAAGTGGTAATGCCTTCCCCACATGTTTTTGGCTAAAAAATGGCGCTAAACATGTGGGGAGGGGAAACTAAATTGGTGCTCGACTCGAGTAGCCTAATACGAGAACAAGCATCAAGCTCGGACGAGTATGCTTGCTCATCTCTAACTACTAACCATTTTGTTTTGGAACCTGTTGAGGAACTGTGCCCTGAGGGACTACTCAGCGATGTCTTAGCAATTAGAGATGAGCGAACGTGTTCGTTTAGAGCTATTACTTGAACGAGTATTGCTTTTTTCGAGTAACTGCCTACTCGGGCGAAAAGATTCGGGGATGAGCAAGGGGTTGTGGTGGGGAGCAGAGAGAGAGAAAGCTCCCCCCTGTCCTCCCCTGCTACCCCCGCTGCCCCCCGAATCTTTTCGCCTGAGTAGGCAGTTACTCGAAAAAAGCGATACTCGTTCAAGTAATTGCTCTAAACGAAAAAAGCAATACTTGTTCGAGTAATTGCTCTTAACGAGCACGTTCACTCATCTCTATTAGCAATGTTTTCACCCTTTCCAATCCAATTTGTATCCTGGATTTCCTAGGAGGCTTACTCTTTTTCTGCTGTTATACAACGGCGCTCTATGCTGGCTAAAGCCAGTACTGCATGAGGTGACACATTGGATAGGCTCCGACAGCAGAGAGGCTGGCAATATACAGTAAGAGAAACCCGACGGACGTCTTCCAACATCGGAGCTGTACAGCCTTAAATCATAATGTCTTCAGAGGTCAGACATTGGATTGGAAAGGGTTAAGGATTGTGCCCTGAGGAACTACTCAGTGAACCATGTTACAGTTACCATTTTTTTCTCCTGTGGATTACAAATTCATTACAGCCGGCACAGTAACGTGTTTTATGAATGTAATGTTGTTTCTGCTGTTACCATCTGGGAGTTCATTTGACTTTTTAATCACTTTTTATTCCATTTTTTCTTGGAGACAGGATGATCAAAAAAGCGCAATTCTGGAGTTGTGTATTTTTTTGGTGACAACATTCACTATGTAGGATAAATAATGCATTACTTTGATATTGATATCAGATTTTTATGGATGCAGTGATATAAAAAATGCTTTTATTTTTTATCAATATGGGAAAAGTTTTTTTCAACTATTACTTAATTTTATTTTTTCCAATAGTTAATAAAACATTTTTTTACATTTTTTGCTAGATGCCATGGGGCACTTGAACTTGCTCAAAGAAGAATAATGAGATATCATAGTATTGCATTATACCATGTTCTGACAGGCAGTCTTTCAAGCCATGCCACAGGCATGCCTCGATAGGTAATCAGACATGGTAGACCTAACAATACAAAAGAGAATAAATAAAGTAAGAACACCAGCTTACTAACCAATCTTGCCAGAGGACAGAATCACAGACACGCTTGACCAGGTGCAGCAAAGATAAAAGAAAGACAAAAAAGTCCAGCTTATCCACTGGGAAAATTTTATACAAACACTAAACTCTAATTTGACATGCTTCTAAAAAAATATTAGGGTCATGTAGATCAAAAATAACCATACGCCAAAGAAAGGATGTAAACCCACTGATGTTGTTGGCTATTACTAAGGGTGTTGAATGGTGCCAGAAACACTGCAGTGCATTTAGAACATTTTAATCGTGTTATGGACATTTTTGGCCTACACAACATTGATATTTTGCAGAAGTTTGTCAAATAAAAATTTAGTTTTTTATAAATTTTTCCCATTGGATGAGCTGGATCTCCTTTTTGTCTTTTTTGAATCAACCATGGTAACCATTGGGCCAGCTGCAATGGTAACCGAATAGCACCCAGCAATTGTATCATGAAGGGTGGGCATTCAGGACCCTCGAACAATGATCGGGACATATGAATGCCTCTGCCAAAATTGACCGCAGCATTTAGAGGATTAACAGACCTAATCGGTGTCAGGCTGATCACTGGTGTCTGCTATCACAAGAGATCCGGCACCCGCCTTGTATGGAGCGGGATCAACTCTTGATCCTGCTCCATATAAACCCCCAGCACCTAGGATGTAACTGAACATCCTGTGGTGTTAAAGGGTTAAAGCTTTTGCTTCTACAATCCAGAAGGAGCAGGTTAGGTTCTTGGCTCCTATGGATGTTGTTTCCATTAATCCCAGTCACGGTAAAAAAAAACTGCCAAATAAGAAAAAAATATATCGTAAATGCCTTGTCTGGTTCCCCCATATCTTACACCAGTATTCTCCTACCTTGAGAATTTCAGATGTTACAAAACTACAACTCTCAGCATCCTAGCTGGATAGTGACTGCTGCCTAAGATAATAGTTATATATGCCTGCTGCCTTTCCTGACCTTCTGCCTGTCTTAACATTATACAAGAATTCCACTTGTCCTGACCTTGGCTTTGCATATTAATTGCAACCTTTCTAACTCTTCTGGCAAAATACAATACTGCTCCTGACTAGAAATAAGCGAGTGTACTCGCTAAGGCAAATTACTCGAGCAAGTAGTGCCTTATGCGAGTACCTGCCCGCTCGTCTCTAAAGATTCGGGTGCCGGCGGGGGGCGGGGAGTGGCGGGGTAGAACGGGAAGGAATGGGGGGGGGGGGAGATCTCTCTCTCACTCCCCCCCCCCCCCCCGGCTCACTCCTGCAACTCACCGCTCTCCCCCGCCGGCAGCCGAATCTTTAGAGACGAGCGAGCAGGTGCTCGCATAAGGCACTACTCGCTCGAGTAGTTTACCTTAGCGAGTACGCTCGCTCATCTCTACTCCTGACCTATCCTTGTCAGCTGCCATGATACTGATACTCTTGGTGTAATGGCCTGGGGTGCCTGCAGCAATGACCAAATCCCAATTAGAGGGGTTAAAGGATGAAAACTAGGGGACCCAAAGCCATCAGGAGTAATCCAAAGCCCAATTGGTCAGTGGCATGGTGGGTGCACACCTGCTGTTCTGGCAAAAGGGCACTTATTTTTTTAGTACATACTGTAGACTTTTGCACCCAAGAACCAATGAAACATAGGTAATCCTAAGGAAGTGCCTTAACAGTATGTTTGGTATCAGAGAGATGCTAGAAGACTGCAATGGAAATCTTAATATAAATGTGTTAAACTAGATTCATTGATCAACATTATTTCTGCAGTATTGATTTGCATCCAACAGATATTAAACTAAAAAAGCCCAGTGGATCATATATTTCACTTATCGGATCTCCTCTTTCTATCGCAGACTTTGGTCAAGTTGGTCAGATCTCTGTAGACCCTAGGATTGGAATTGGAAGAAGAGAGGATCTAATATGCTTATTTCCTGAAGAAGGTTGGAAAGGAAGTGGCAAATAACTCACTGGAGTAAGTAGGATGTGTCAGGCGTCACCTAAAATGTGTGCAATCTAAGTCTTCTGTTTTGAAGTATCTTGTAGCAATGAGGGTTCTGTACCTTGTCATCAGCTTATGTTTTCAACAAAGTAGTCAAACGCCTTAAAAATCAGAAAACAGGCAAGGTCAACAAATGAAGACAAATTGGCATCAAGTTGGGTAGTGAAGAGAATACCAACAGGAAGAGATGACAGAAACTGGGAGTGCAAGCTTAGAAACATGGCTGCCTAGTAACAGTACTGTCACTAATATTGTCTTTAATTCCAGAGCATCTGCACCTTAATCTGAGCATCTGTAAAGTGACTCTTCCTAATTTATACTGGAAAGGTAACCGACTGACCAGTGCTAGACCATTTATAGGTAAGTTCTTTACACCCACCAGTGAGGTGACACAGGGCTCAAGATGTTCTTAACCTAGAATATCGTTCTAACATTTACCAATATCCTCCTCCTGCTCTTCCTCTCTAGCCACTGCTTCTTCTTCTTCTGCTTCTCCTCCTTTTTGGCTGTTGCTTCTCCTCCACTTTGACTGCTTCTCCTATTCCTCCATTCTGTTTGTTGCTCCTCCTTGTTCTTCTGCTCCTGCTCTCTGGCCACTGCTACTCCTTCTGTTTCTCCTCTTTGGCTGTTACTCCTTCTCCTCCTCCTCCTTCTGCTCCTCCTTCTTCTTCCGGTCCTCTTCTCTGGCTGCTTCTCCTCATTCTCCTCTTCTCCAGCTGCTGCTCCTCCTTCTTCTGCTCATTTTTCTTTTCTCTGGCTGCTGCTCCTACTTCTGTTCCTCTTCCTCTCTGACTGCTGTCCCTCCTCCTTCTTCTCCTCTCCAGGTCCTACTTTTCTTTCTGCTCTTCCTCTTCTTCGACTGCTGTCTCTTCTGCTTCTGCTCATCATCTTCTTGGGCTGCTGCTCCTGTTCCACCTCCTCTCGCTGTTTCTCCTCTTCCTCCTCATTCTGCTCCTCCCTGGAAGATTTTCATAGAACCCTAGAATTGCAGAGTTGGAGCCTTATTTTTCTTCCAAAATCCATTCTTCTGCCGAGCCTTTCAATGTGCCATAAAATATAAAGCTCATCTCAACTACTGCGGCATCACTTTATTAAGGGAAGATCATAGAATGATTAAATTGGAAGGGACCTCCAGGGTCATCGGGTTCAACTCCCTGCTCAGTGCAGGATTTACTAAATCATCCCAGACAGATATTTGTCCAGCTTTGCTTGAAGACTTCCATTGAAGGAGAACTCACCACGTCCCATGGTAACCTGCTTGACTCATTGATCACCCTCACTGTCAGAAAGTTTTTTTCTAATATCTTATCTGTGTCTCCTCCCTTTCAGTTTCATCCCATTGCTTCTAGACTTTCATTGTGCAAATGAGAATACGGCTGATCGCTCTACACTGTGACAGCCCTTCAGATATTTGTAGACCGCTATTAAGTCTCCTCTCAGCCTTCTTTATGGCAAGTTAAACATTCCCAGATCCTTTAACCGTTCCTCACAGGATATGATTTACAGACTGCTCATCATCCTGATAGCTCTTCTCTGAGCTTGCTCAAGTTTGTCTAACTCATTTTTAAATCGGGGTGCCCAGAACTGGACACAGTATTCCAGATGAGTTCTGACTAAGGAAGAGTAGAGGGGGATAATGACCTCACGTGATCTAGACTCTGCTTCTTTTAATACACTCCAGATTGTGTTTGCCTTTTTTGCTGCCGAATCACACTGTTGACTCATGTTCAGTCTATGATCTATTAGTATACCCAAGTCTTTTTCACATGTGCTGCTGCTTAGATTCATTCCTCCCATTCTGTATTTGCTTTTTCCATTTTTCGTGCCCAGATGTAGGAACTTGCATTTCTCCTTGTTAAATACCATTCTGTTAGTCGCCGCCCACTGTTCAAGCTTTTCTAGATCTTTTTGAATCCTCTCTCTCTTCTCTAGTGTTAGCTATCCCTCCAAGCTTTGTGTCATCTGCAATTTGATCAGTTTCCCCTTAATGCCCTCCTCCAGATTATTTCTAAAAATGTTGAACAGCACTGGGCCTAGGACAGAGCCTTGTGGTACCCCACTTTCACATCCTTCCAATTGGATGTACAGCCATTTATAACCACTCTTTGAGTGTGATCACTCAGCCAGTTTTGAATCCACCTAACAGTTGCCTTGTCAGTCCCACATTTGGTCATTTTTTCAATAATTATGGTATGAGATACTTTGTCAAATGCTTTACTAAAATCAAGATATACTACATCTCTGCATTTACCTGATCAACCCAGTTGGTGATTCTGTCATAGAAGGAAATTAGATTCGTCTGGCATGATTTGCTTGTTACAAACCCATGCTGGCTCTGGTTAATTACTCCATTCTCATCCAAATACTTGAATATACGCTGTTTAATAATTTGCTGGTAGAGAAGTCAGGCTAGCAGGCCTGTAGTTACCTGGATCCACCTTAGTCCCTTTTTTCAAGATAGGGACAACATTTGCCCTTCCCTTATCTTCTAGGACTGCTCCTGTTCTCCAGGAATTTTCAAAGATTCAGACGAGTGGCTCAGCAATTACCTCCGCTGCTTCCTTCAGTACCCTAGGATGTAATTCAACTGGATCTGGAGACTTGAATTCATTTACGTTAGCTAAGTGTTCCCTCATCTCTCTCTGCTTATAGATAGCCTGCATTATTTTATTCCCCCAATAGCACAGGGAAGATCAGTTGATGTTGCATAAACTTTCTGAAAGGAAACAGATACAAAACAAAAATTTAAAAGTTTGGCCTTCTCGACCTCATTTTTCTCCAATTCACCATTTTCATCTTGTAAGCATCCTATGGCTGACTTTTGTTGTGCTTTTGACATACCCCCAAATCCTTTTTTATTGCTTTTGGCCTCTCTTGCAAGCCTCAGTTCATTATTAGCTTTTTTGACACTTGCCCTCCAATTTCTGCAGACTGCATTATATTCTTCTTTAGATATTCCTCCTCTTTCCATTTGATAGACATACTTTTCTTCCTTTTTAGCATGTGTCTAAGTCCTGTGTTCATCGATCCTGGTCTCTTTAAATACTTCCCAGTCATGTTTCTGTCATTCTGTGAATGAAAAGCATTTTTTTGCAGCTGGGAAGATATATATTATAGACACATAATATTTCCCACATCGATCGGCTATAACATAAAACCACTGACAGATTAAGTGGATAACATTGGCATCTGTGAGGAGTCAGAAACATTCAACAGCAACTGATCAGCCAGTTCCTGACGTTGATGTGTTGGAAAGATGGAGAAACGTAAGGATCACAACGAATGTGACAAGTGCTGAATTGTGATGTATAGTTTACTGGACATAGCATCTCCAGAACGGCCAGTCTTGTGGGGTGTTCCGAATATTTAATGGTTAGTACCCACCAAAAGTACTCAAAGGAAGGACAATTGGTGAACCGGCGACACAGATATGGGCACCCAAGGCTCATTGGTGCATGTGAAGTCTGAACAATGATTTTGCTATTTTTACAGAAAACCGCAAAATTAACTTTTTTAATGGTTAGTCTCAAAAAGACAGCATTTGTGTATACCCTGTTAGTGTATATGGACAATAGAAAGTGAGAACTTTTACACTCAGGCCTGCATCAGTTACTTATTGCTTTCAGCAGTAAGCCCAATGTTGGGATGAAATACCTTGAGACGGCCAGAAGAAATGATTCTCAGGGCAGACTTTCAATCTATTCAGCTAGTTTTAATAACCCCTAAATTTGTATTTTTGTGCGCAGGCTAAATAATGAATACATTATAATATGTTGCTTTTGAATCAATACCTGGCAATTCTTCCTAGCATACAATTGTTTTCTGCTGGATCATCAGGGTTTATTATTGTGTCCGTACTTGAGCCCACGGGAGGATCTTCTGATACTTTGGTGGGCCATTCTGAACTTGGATGGGTATATTGACCCAGTTTGTAGAGGTATTGTTAAAGTTAAAGGGGTTGTCCAAGAAATTGACAAAATTTCCACCATCTTTCAAAAAATGACTGGAGCGGAAGGGTTGAGGGTCGTGAATTAATACCACACTGTTTGGTTTGGTTAGGCTAAGTGGTAAGTCTGAGAAGAATACACAGTGCAATAAAAGGCACCGCCAACCCCAAACACAGCCCGTTATCGTCCCTCTCCAATCCCCCTCCTGTCTAGAGATGCATTTTCCAGTCCCAGGGCGGTTTTACACATGCTACATGGAAAGCAGCTGTCATGTTAAATTCCTGGGCAACCCCTTTAATGGAACTGCAATACCATGTTACCCAATACCAGTGCCATCATGGCTTGTATTAGGAAAGCTGCATTACACAAATACACACATTGTCAAAAAAAATCCAGCAACTTAAAGAAGTTGTTGTTTTACTGCAAAACTTGGGATGTACTTACATCATAGACAGATATGCAAATGATTGTGGTGTGATTAGATGAACAGTCTTGCCACCTGAGACCCTAAAAGTGGTTCCACCCTTGGCCTGTAAAAGGCTCTCAGACGCTACTGTGTAGTGGACCTCTATTTCCCCTTGTGTAGAGCTTGTTGACCACTAGACACCTCTACGACGCAGAGAAGAGATTTAACCAGTTAACAGAGCTTGAGAGGGGCGCATTATTGGAATGCAAGAAGCTGGATAGACATAGAAATAAATTGCTGCCACCTGGGCCTATCTGACCAGTGGATGTGTGAAGGCATGCACACAAGGTGACCTGGCTCATGACGGGCTTAATGGACCACCAGTAGAGGAATTTTCCAGGAGGATAATGCTCAGCCGCATACACAAGGATATCAGAGGAATGCCTCAAGAACATTGCCACACTTTCATGGCCTGCCCAGTCACCAGATGTATTGCCAGTAGAACATGTATGGGACCATCTGGGACACCAACTTGGACAGCCTACAAGTTTGCATGATCTAGAGGCTCTGTTACAGCAAATGTGGACAGATATGCTGCAGGATACTATATGGAACCTGTATGCCTCCATGCCTCTCTTCATGTCTTCAGTTTTCTACAATAAATAACCCCTTTGCTCCGAAATAGTAATCACTTACTTATATCAATCTTATAATCACACAGAGAAAGTTTCATTCCATTCAGAAAACAATTAAACTTTTTCAACAATGAGTGTAGCATAGGGCTGTGTAGCTAACTTTACACTTGCAACATATGTAACTGCATATCCAATACTCTGACATCTTGAGGTTCTATATAGAATCCAATGGTGATCTTAGTCCCATTCAGAAGAACCATGATGGATTGAGTTGTTATGACCCTAATATGGCCATGTGTGGAATCTCTTGATGAAAATATATTCCCTACCAGCACTATATGCAGTGATAGTAGTAGCTGAAGGTCCTCATTCCACATAGTTAATTACGACTAGACTACATTTTCTATAAATGCCATTGACTTGTCCTTGATTATGTTACCAAATGGCAAATTAAATAATTTTACCCAATGACCCGTCAGCTGGAGAAGACAAATAACTTGTTGCTGAATTTAACAACAGGTTAAATGCCAAGCGTGACTTCATAATAAATGTTCCATTACTTATTGCATGTCAGGCCGTGTGAACAGACACATGTCCTGGTGATACGGGTAACCCTGAGCCCAGTGAAGGCTTATATGAGTGAGATGAAGCCAAGAAAGGCTTCATGCGGTCAACATGGAACTTCTTCTTCTTCTTTTGGGACTTGCCGGTATGTAGAAGTTCACTTTTTGACTTATACTGTATGTATCTCTGCACCATGTATATAATATTTGTAAGAGATATTAATGTTCATTAACCCCTTAGTGAGCTGGCCTATTTTGTGCCTTTATGACCAAGTGATTAACATTGTTGCATTGCTAGAGCCAAAACTCGTTGACCTAGCAGGATGAAGGCTTGTTTTTGTCGGCTGGGTTTTATTTTTTTAATGGCACCACTCTGGGATACAGATGATGTATTGGATAACTTTTGTTACATTTTTTCCACCATTGTTTTTTGGGTTTTGCTTTCACAGTGTTCATCATTCTCTAAAAATAACATGACCATTTCTTATCTGGATCAGCATAATTAGTGCGATACTAAGTTTATATGGTTTTTAAAATATTTTTTTACTACTTTAGCACAAAAACCCGGACATTTTTAAACAAAAACAACTCAATCTGCATCGTTGCATTGTAAGACCTAACATTTACATTTTTTCCAGCAATGGAGTTCTGTGAGGGCTAATTTTTTGCAGGAAGAGTTGCAGTTTTTATTGGTACCAGTTTGAGCTACATATGACTTTTTGATTGCTTTTTATTGTATTTTTTGGGAGGCAGAAAAAGGAATTCTGGCATTACTTTATTAAATTATTTTTACAGCGTTCACCAAGCGAGATAAATAACAAAATATTTCCATTGTCTGGGGCACTTTTTTTTTAATTGCGCTTTATCCATGTAACCCTTTGCAATCCAATTTTGTAGTCAGGGTTTCCTAGGGGGCTTTTTCTTTCTGCCCTTATACAATGGCGCCATCTGCTGGCTAGAGCCAGTATTGCGGTATGGGACATGCTGGAGAGGCCCCCAACAACAGAACGGCCAGTAATATACAGTAAGAATACCCTGCCGGACGTCTTCCAACATCGGAGCTGTACAGCCTTCAATCAGAATGTCTTCAGACGTCAGACAGTGGATTGGAAAGAGTTAAAATGGGTTCTTGTAAGAAAAGAAGCATTTTTTTTAACCGAATTAAAAATAAATATAAACTGTATTGAATATTTTTGACATTATTTTTTAGTCCCTGAAGAGGAACTTGAAGATGTGATCATTTGATCACTAAGATAGTATACTGCATTACTTATGTAGTGCATTCTACTAAGCCTATGACAGGAGACTATTAGACTCTGCGTGAGGCAGGGTCTAATAGACTGTTACATGGCAGACATAGAGGTCTTCGTCAGGCCTCAAGCTGCCATGGCAAGCCATCTAATTGTGGAGTGCCAATGGGTGACAAAAAGAACTCCCTGTCACCTGATAACATGCTGCAGTTTCTATTGTCTGTGGCATGTAATGGGTTAAACTGCCAGGATCTGAGGTTTCTCCTTTTCTGGTGGTTAGAGCAAGAGCCTGGCTATCAATAGTCAGCCAAGCCCCTGCGTTAAAAGATGTGTGTGACCGTTTAAAGCCCCTAAAGGCATATTGGCAGTCACTAAGGGGTTAATGTACTTACCAGAGTGAATATAAGGATGCAGAATGACATCCTCTTGTCCTCTACTAAGACAATATAGAGACGTTGGCAAAGAAGACCTTTTTTCACATTACATGGTGCTGTATCTGTTTCCTGCACTCTGTTAGTTTTCTCATATCATGGTGATCATGGCTAGCCTTAGGGGGTGTAACCTGTGCAGTCATAGTGATCAGGGCCAGCCTTCAGGATGTGCAACCTGTGCAGTCATGGTGATCAGGGCTAGCCTTCAGGATGTGAAACCTGTGCAGTCCTGGTGATCAGAGTCAGCGTTCAGGATGTGCAACCTGTGCAGTCATGGTGATCAGGGCCAGCCTTCAGGATGTGCAACCTGTGCAGTCATGGTGATCAGGGCCAACCTTCAGGGTGTGCAACCTGTGCAGTCATGGTGATCAGGGCCAGCCTTCAAGGTGTGTGACCTGTGCAGTCATGGTGATCAGGGCCAACCTTCAGGCTGTGCAACCTGTGCAGTCATGGTGATCAGGGCCAGCCTTTGAGGTGTGTGACCTATGTGACCTGTGCGGCTATGGTGATTATGAGTAATCTTCGGAATGTGTGATCTGTGCAGTTAAGGTTATCATTGCCAGCCTTCAAGGTGTGTGACCCGCACGGTTATGGTGATCAGGGCTAATATTGGGTTGTGCAACCTGTGCAGTCCTACAGGGTACATCAGACACTCTTGCTGATGGGGGCATCACTGATAACAGGCACCCAATGTACCGACCACTATGAATCTTACAAATTGTTTTGCATGGTAATGTTATATATACATTGTATAGCACTATTATTAGATGACTTTATGTTGGGAACTGGTATTCGGTTTCTGTACGTTGGTATTATTTAAGCACTGCATGGTGGTATCTACTAGTGTTTACTCACAATTGCGTGCCACTGTTACTAAGGCATAGTACAGAATGTTATTTTATAACACTGAACTATTTTCAGTGTTCAGCATGGTTATAGCAGTGTCATTTAGGCAGATATATGGCACTCTTGTTGGGCACCAGAGTGTACTGCACAATATATGACACTACGGGTGGGTGATAGGGGAAACTCCAACAGGGAAACAAGGTGCTCTTCAGCCTTGATGGGAATTCTCACCCATTATGATTGTATTTATATACATTACTGATGGCAAAAGACCCAACCTGAAGTTCCTTTTCCTAATGCAACATCTGTAACAGACCCCCATCTAATGCCATTTATAACAGTGCTGTATTATGTGGTGGGGGCTTTTATGCCTTCTCAGGCACCAGGACATGAATGTGACTAGTACCTCTGCACCCCCTATAGCTAAGCCCCTGATGCCACCTTCTGGAGTGATACAAAAGAGCAATGGGTTCCACCAAGATACGAGAACTCATGGTAGCTTGGGAATAAGATTACTTAAAAGGGTGGTATCAAGTTTTATATTCATCGGCTACCACAAGATAAGGAATAAGTGTCTGACTGGTGGGGATTCCTGTCGATCATGACAATGGGGTCTCAAGCCCCCTCCTCCATTTAAATAGAGAGGCGGCTGTGCATGTCTGCTGCCATTCTATGCAACTTTATGGGACTGATGGATGTAACCAATTACAGTGCTCATCAATCTGAGTTAGTTCTATAGAGTTAAATGGAGCAGTAGTGAACATGCTGGACCATAACCCAGGACACTGGGCCCCCATTCTTGTGATTAGCGGGGGCCACATGGTTGAATGAATGGAGGTATCAAGACAAGAAAATCAGCAATAGATGCAGCAGGGCCATGCAGCCGCAGGGGGATATTATTTCAGCTGAAGTTCCTTGACTAATTTTTTTGCATTCCCTTTTTCCAGCCGCAGCCCCCATTGAGGATGACGATAAGATTGTCGGAGGTTACAAATGCCCACATAGTTCTGTTCCTTACCAAGTGTCTCTGAATATCGGTTACCATTTCTGTGGAGGGTCCCTCATTAGTACTGTGTGGGTGCTGTCTGCTGCTCACTGCTATCAAAAGTAAGAAACTCCAAATATACATATTTGTAAGTGTTTTAGCAAACTGACCAGCAGACTGGCATTGGGCTTAGCATTTCTGCTTTAAGGTCTGGGCTTGATTTTGATCGTAGTCCAAGATACAATTGCATTGGGTCAAGAGGAGAACATCATTGGTAGAATACAGGTTATAACTGGAGAGTCGTGAAGAAACTTCAGATGTAGGTGATTTAGAGCCAGTGGGAGACTGACCTGTGGAATAGAGTTTGAAAACAATCACAGAAAATGGCCGTTACTTACTGACTGAGGAGTGCATATAGATGCATCCTCCTCTCACCATGCAGGTAGCTGACTATCAAATGGAGGAGCCAATAACACCTGTGCAGGACACCGATAAGACAACCACTCACACTGCCTCCTGATAATGAGGGGGGTGGATGCTTGGTGTACACTCCCACACATAGTGGATACAGGGTGCCAGACCATTCTGATATATGTAGTTCACCATGCAGACCAGCAACCTATTAATGATGCCATGAGAATTCGGCGGGTTGCCCTGCATTTACTTCAGTGAACCACATTGGTACTGCCACCCTGGGCTCCCCCTGGAGTCTTAATGCCACGCTGCATGTGAATGATAGATAATAAATGCAAGGCATTGGTTGGATGTTGGCCAAGATACATGAGCCCAGTAACCACTTCACGGTTCCTTGCGTTGTAGTGGGTCCCTACACTAATATAAATGCATCACAGAAGGGGAAATAAAAAATTGGTAGTGGAGATGAGAAGTAGACGAGTTAAATGTTTTGACAATTCCTTCTTAGAATGAAGCTGTCCCAGTGATTAGTTGATGATCATTTATCTTGCATCTGGTGATTAGCTGAAAGAAGATCCATGTCACCATCGGGCATCCATGTAATGCATTGGTTTGTCAATTACAGCAGGAAATATCCCTTTCAGATTTTCTACAAAGTGGTAGGACTGCCTCTATGATATTCTTATGCTTGAATAGGGCATATGGAAAGACTTATCCAAAGGGGAGTTTAAGGGATGTAGGTTAGTCCATTGGTAGTGTTGTAGTAGTCAAGGTAGCATGGGATGACAACTCTACTCGGACTAGCACTGAGGCACGGACAACTTCAGCCGAAAAGACATTCTTCATTTATGTCACGAGTTACATTTTTACCTTTTAGGCATCTTCAAGTCCGGCTTGGAGAATATAACATCAAAGAAGTTGAAGGAGCTGAGCAATTCATCTTATCTTCTAAAGTCATTCCACATCCACTGTACGACCCGTCTGTTCTGGACAATGATATCATGTTAATCCGCCTGAGAAAGCCAGCAAGGCTAAACAGTGAAGTACAGCCCATCAGTCTACCAGCTCACTGTGACCCGGTGGGGACTCGTTGTCTCATCTCAGGATGGGGTAACACTCTGAGCAATGGGGGTGAGAAGACTTCAAGTGACACTATTTAAAATCAGATTAGATAGAAAGAAGGCTGCCACTTACTGGAATTAGTGACTCCACCAGCAGAATAGTGAGTGCAGCTCTGGAGGATAATACAGGATGTAACGCAAGATCAGTACAGGATAAGTAATGTATGTATACAGTGACTCCAACAGCAGAATAGTGAGTGCAGCTCTGGAGGATAATACAGGATGTAACGCAAGATCAGTACAGGATAAGTAATGTATGTATACAGTGACTCCAACAGCAGAATAGTGAGTGCAGCTCTGGAGTATATTACAGGATGTAACTCAAGGTCAGTACAGGATAAGTAATGTATGTACACAGTGACTCCATCAGCAGAATAGTGAGTGCAGCTCTGGAGTATAATACAGGATATAACTCAGGATCAGTACAGGATAAGTAATGTATATACACAGTGACTCCTCCAGCAGAATAGTGAGTGCAGCTCTGGAGTATAATACAGGATATAACTCAGGATTAGTGTTAAGCGATTATTGGAATATTTGAGTCAGGACTGCCTGACCCAATTTTAAAAAAATGTTCTTGAATTGGAACAACGGGATTCCGACTCCCTTTAAAGTCAGTGGGAGTAAAAATCGGGTTGTCAAATATGTGCTCCAGAAGGTCCCTAAAGCATCTTGGTGGTAGTTCTGCTCTTCAATGAATGTGGTGCAGTGGTTAGCACTGTTGCTTTTCTGTGCTGGGGTCCTAAGTTCAGATCCCATCAAGGACAACATCTGCATGGACTTTGATAAACTCCATCCAGATATTGACCTTGGACAGATTTAAACCTATAACGCAAGCAGTGCCAACAACTGAGCCACCACACTTGTTCTTTCACGTCCACAGCAGGAAAACAGCAAGAATAAACATAAAGATATTATTAAAAACCCCATCCAGATTTTGCCCTTGGCCAGACTTGAATCTAGAACTCCAACACTGCTAACAACAGAGCCAGCATGCTTGCTCTTACTTTTCTGGAGAAAAGGTCAAGAGTGGTGGCTCAATACACCTCTGGATAGAGATGAGCGAACGTACTCGTCCGAGCTTGATGCTTGGGCGAATATTAGCGTGTTCGGGATGCTCGTTACTCGTAACGAGTACCACGCGATGTTCCGGTTACTTTCAGTTTCCTCTCTGAGACGTTAGCACGCTTTTCTAGCCAATTGAAAGACAGGGAAGGCATTACAACTTCCCCCTGTGACGTTCAAGCCTTATACCACCCCCCTGCTGTGAGTGGCTGGGGAGATCAGATGTCACCCGAGTATAAAAGTCGGCCCCTCCCGCGGCTCGCCTCAGATGCCTTGTGACTGAGTTAGCTGAGGGAAAGTGCTGCTGCTGGTGCTGCTGTAGGGAGAGTGTTAGGAGTGAGTGTAGGCTTCAAGAACCCCAACGGTCCTTCTCAGGGCCACATCTATCCGTGTGCAGTACTGTGCAGGCTGCTGTTAGCAGTGTTGCACAATTTTTTTTTTTTCAAAATCGGCTGTCTGCAGAGCATTGCGCCCTGCAGTAATAGTCCAGGGACAGAAGTGGTGGTTAGGCAGGGAGAGTGTTAGGAGTGAGTGTAGGCTTCAAGAACCCCAACGGTCCTTCTTAGGGCCACATTTAACCGTGTGCAGTACTGTGCAGGCTGCTGTTAGCAGTGTTGCATTTTATTTTTTTTCAAAATCGGCTGTGCAGAGCATTGCGCCCTGCAGTAATACTACAGGGACAGAGTTGTGTAGGCAGGGCCAGAAGACATATATTATTGATTGAATATAGTCAGTGGGCCATTTCTTTTTAAAAAAAGGGAAAAATTCTATGTGCCCTGCCTCTGTCAGTCCTCAGCGTTCTGTGTACGTGTGTGGTGGGTGGAGATAGTAAACAAATCATACGCAGCCAGCTACGTTTAACAGCAGGCTTGCGCCAATTTATTTCCTGCCTGGGAAATCAAATCACTGGTAATACACCATGCTGAGGGGTAGGGGTAGGCCTATAGGACGTGGACGCGGGCGAGGACGCGGAGGCCCAAGTCAGGGTGTGGGCACAGGCCGAGCCAGTGCGGTGGCCAGGGGTAGAGGCAGGGCCAGACCGAATAATCCACCAACTGTTTCCCAAAGCGCCCCCTCGCGCCATGCCACCCTGCACAGGTCAAGGTGCTCTACGGTGTGGCAGTTTTTCACAGAGACGCCTGACGACCGAAGAACAGTGGTGTGCAACCTTTGTCGCGCCAAGATCAGCTGGGGAGGCACCACCACCAGCATGCGCAGGCATATGATGGCCAAGCACCCCACAAGGTGGGACGATGCCCGTTCACCGCCTCCGGTTTGCACCACTGCCTCTCCCCCTGTGCCCCAACCTGCCACTGAGATCCAACCCCCCTCTGAGGACACAGGCACTACCGTCTCCTGGCCTGCACCCACACCCTCACCTCCGCTGTCCTCGGCCCCATCCAGCAATGTCTCTCAGCGTAGCGTCCAGACGTCGCTAGCGCCACAGTTTGAGCGCAAGTACGACGCCACGCACCCGCACGCTCAAGCGTTAAACGTGCACATTGCAAAATTGATCAGCCTAGAGATGCTGCCGTATAGGCTTGTGGAAACGGAGGCTTTCAAAAGCATGATGGCGGCGGCGTCCCCGCGCTACTCGGTTCCCAGTCGCCACTACTTTTCCCGATGTGCCGTCCCAGGCCTGCACGACCACGTCTCCCGCAACATTGTACGCGCCCTCACCAACGCAGTTACTGCCAAGGTCCACTTAACAACAGACACGTGGACAAGCACAGGCGGGCAGGGCCACTATATCTCCCTGACGGCACATTGGGTGAATTTAGTGGAGGCTGGGACAGAGTCAGAGCCTGGGACCGCTCACGTCCTACCCACCCCCAGAATTGCGTGCCCCAGCTCGGTGGTGGTATTTGCGGGGGTGTATGCTTCCTCCACTAAACCACCCTCCTCCTCCTCCTACGCAACCTCTGTCTCGCAATCAAGATGTGTCAGCAGCAGCACGTCGTCAGCAGTCGGTGTCACGTGGCGTGGCAGCACAGCGGTGGGCAAGCGTCAGCAGGCCGTGCTGAAACTACTCAGCTTAGGAGAGAAGAGGCACACGGCCCACGAACTGCTGCAGGGTCTGACAGAGCAGACCGACCGCTGGCTTGCGCCGCTGAGCCTCCAACCGGGCATGGTCGTGTGTGACAACGGCCGTAAGCTGGTGGCGGCTCTGCAGCTCGGCAGCCTCACGCACGTGCCATGCCTGGCCCATGTGTTTAATTTGGTGGTTCAGCGCTTTCTGAAAAGCTACCCCCACTTGTCATACCTGCTCGGAAAGGTGCGCCGGATCTGCGCACATTTCCGCAAATCACACACGCACGCTGCCACCCTGCGGACCCTGCAACATCGGTTTAATCTGCCAGTGCACCGACTGCTGTGCGACGTGCCCACACAGTGGAACTCTACGCTCCACATGTTGGCCAGACTCTATGAGCAGCGTAGAGCTATAGTGGAATACCAACTCCAACTTGCGCGGCGCAGTGGGAGTCAGCCTCCTCAATTATTTACAGAAGAGTGGGCCTGGTTGGCAGCCATCTGCCAGGTCCTTGGAAAATTTGAGGAGTCTACCCAGGTGGTGAGCGGCGATGCTGCAATCATTAGCGTCACCATTCCTCTGCTATGCATCTTGAGAAGTTCCCTGCAAAGCATAAAGGCAGACGCTTTGCGCTCGGAAACAGAGCCGGGGGAAGACAGCATGTCGCTGGATAGTCAGAGCACCCTCCTGTCTATATCTCAGCGCGTTCAGGAGGAGGAGGAGGAGCATGAGGAGGATGAGGAGGAGGGGGAAGAGACAGCTTGGCCCACTGCTGACGGTACCCATGCTGCTTGCCTGTCATCCTTTCAGCGTGTATGGCCTGAGGAAGAGGAGGAGGAGGAGGATCCTGAAAGTGATCTTCCTAGTGAAGACAGCCATGTGTTGCGTACAGGTACCCTGGCACACATGGCTGACTTCATGTTAGGATGCCTTTCTCGTGACCCTCGCGTTACACGCATTCTGGCCACTACGGATTACTGGGTGTACACACTGCTCGATCCACGGTATAAGGAGAGCCTTTGCACTCTCATTCCCGAAGAGGAAAGGGGTTCGAGAATGATGCTATACCACAGGGCGCTGGTGGACAAACTGATGGTAAACTTCCCATCCGACAGCGCTAGTGGCAGAAGGCGCAGTTCCGAGGGCCAGGTAGCAGGGGAGGCGCAGAGATCAGGCAGCATGTACAGCGCAGGCAGGGGAACATTCTCCAAGGCCTTTGCCAGCTTTATGGCTCCCCAGCAAGACTGTGTCACCGCTCCCCAGTCAAGGCTGAGTCGGCGGGAGCACTGTAAAAGGATGGTGAGGAAGTACGTAGCCGATCGCACGACCGTCCTCCGTGACGCCTCTGCCACCTACAACTACTGGGTGTCGAAGCTGGACACGTGGCCTGAACTCGCGCTGTATGCCCTGGAGGTGCTTGCTTGTCCTGCGGCTAGCGTCTTGTCAGAGAGTGTGTTTAGTGTGGCTGGGGGAATCATCACGGATAAGCGTACCCACCTGTCAACCGACAGTACCGACAGGCTTACACTCATCAAGATGAACAAAGCCTGGATTTCCCCAGACTTCTCTTCTCCACCAGCGGACAGCAGCGATACCTAAGCAATACGTAGGCTGCACCCGCGGATGGAAGCATCGTTCTCTCTCACCATCCAAAACGGGGACATTTCTGCTTCATCAATCTGTGTCTAATATTCCTCCTCCTCCTCCTGCTCCTCCTCCTGAAACCTCACGTAATCACGCCGAACGGGCAATTTTTCTTAGGGCCACAAGGCTCACTCATATAATTTTTCTAAATAATTTTTATACATTTCAATGCTCTTAAAAGCATGGAAACTTTAACTTGAACCAATTTTTCGTTAAACTGGGCTGCCTCCAGGCCTAGTTACCACTTAAGCCACATTAACCAAAGCGATTAATGGGTTTCACCTGCCATCTTGGTTGGCCATGGCCAATTTTTTGGATGTACATTAGTACTGTTGATACAGCAATTTTTGTGGGCCCTCGCCTACAGTGTAATCAAATGAATTTTTAGCTCACCTGCATTACAGCTGACGTTACATCCGCTGTGTTGGGCAATGCAATGGGATACATTTATGTACCGCCGGTGGCTTCCTGGCACCCACCCATGCTGTGGGTCCACAGAGAATTATAAATGCATCTGTTTCCACATCTAAAGAACCCCAGTCAGACTGGGGCATGCAGTGTGGGCCGAAGCCCACCTGCATTAAGCACGACATTACTACCTCAGCTGTGTTGGACAATGCAATGGGATATTTTTATGTACCGCCGGTGGGTTCCAGGGAGCCACCCATGCTGTCGGTCCACAGGGACTTCACAATAGGGAGTTGTACCTGCCTGTGTCTATGAATTAAAAACCGCGGTCTGACTGGGGCATGCAGACACCTTGACAAAATGAATAGTGTGTGGCACATAGGTTCCCCATTGCTATGCCCACGTGTGCAGCTCCTGATGGCGGTGGCACAGGATTATATTTCTCATTGCTTCTGTACAGCATTGTGGGCTATCGCCCCGCCCCTTTTAAAGAGGGTCGCTGCCTAGCCGTGCCAACCCTCTGCAGTGTGTGCCTGCGGTTCCTCCTCATGGCAGACGCACTTATAAATAGACATGAGGGGGGTGTGGCATGAGGGCAGCTGAAGGCTGCGCAGGGACACTTTGGTGTGCGCTGTGGACACTGGGTCTTGCAGGGGGGGTTGGGCAGCATGTAACCCAGGAGAAGTGGCAGCGGAGTGTCATGCAGGCAGTGATTGTGCTTTGTTGGAGGTAGTGCGGTGCTTAGCTAAGGTATCCATTGCTAATGAGGGCTTTTCAGAAGTAAAAGTTGTTGGGGGGGGAGCCCACTCTTGCCGCTATTGTGGCTTAATAGTGGGACCTGTGAACTTGAGATGCAGCCCAACATGTAGCCCCTCGCCTGCCCTATCCGTTGCTGTGTCGTTCCCATCACTTTCTTGAATTGCCCAGATTTTCACACATGAAAACCTTAGCGAGCATCGGCGAAATACAAAAATGCTCGGGTCGCCCATTGACTTCAATGGGGTTCGTTACTCGAAACGAACCCTCGAGCATCGCGATAATTTCGTCCCGAGTAACGAGCACCCGAGCATTTTGGTGCTCGCTCATCTCTACCTCTGGAGTATCATTGTTGTGTCATTGCTAACTGCTGCTCAAAGGAAGGGGCAGAGCTGTGACAATCTCTTTCTACCTCGGTTTGTCTTGGCTTTTTCTAGATAATTATCCGGATGTTCTGCAGTGCCTGAACGCTCCAATTTTGGATGATCAGCTGTGCCATGATGCTTATCCTGGGCAAATAACTGAAAACATGGTCTGCTTGGGTTACTTAGAAGGTGGAAAAGACTCATGTCAGGTATCTGTCAAGCTGATGAATCTTAGATGTAAATTGCTTTTAAGCAAATTTGAAATGTAATGTGTAATCGGCTTTCTTTACACTCCGGTCACACCCGATGCTGGAATCACATTATGGCTGTTAATTTCTTAGCTCTGATCTCACATTTACCTGCAGCCCCTTTAGATTCAGTGTCTGTTTATTACCTACAGCAAAGTGCAGTCATAAGCAATACACCATACGGTTTGGAATAACAGATGGAGAGTGAAACTTTCCTATCTGACTAATAATAACAGACCGTACCTACCTATTGCAGATGTCCTGTCCTCATAAGTATGAACCCGAACTACAATCCTTGGCCACTCACTATCCTTATCTGAGACAGAAGTAAACAACTAAGTAAGAATACAACTATTACCAATAACCACAGTACTTAGCTTGAGATGAGCAGGTAAATACAGGAGACCAAGATCCAGCTCTGATTCCAACAACCATCAGATGAAGACTGAGAATAATCAGCACAGGTCCACAGCCAAGACAGGAAAAAAAGCTGTCCATAATTCCTAAGAAAGTGTAACAGGTAGCAGAACACTCCCATAGACACTCCCACCATTGTTAGAGAAAGCTGAGAGGAAAATCCAAAATAGCACTAGCCTAAACCAGACTTCTGTGAACGAAAACCAAAACCTGCTTCAACAATCAGTCAGCTAATTGCTGGATGTAATAGCGGCATTGCTATACTTAGTTGCAATGTTAGTTTCGGCCCTTAACAAAGCTGTAAATAGGCATCCTGTAAACGGTCATGGCCTTCTACAAGGGCTTAAACTGATGTTGCAACTGACTGTAGTAAGTTCTCTCCGGGGTGTCAGGCAGCCAACCTTCAACTTGATTGCAGTAGCAGAGGCTTTACACTATTCCTTCCAACATTTGAATCCCATCAGTGGAACATTTGATAAGCTCTACTGTAATTTGTTCAATAATGCCCTCAATAACTCCCAGAAATGACTATTTTAGTGCCGATTTGCATAACCCCCACTCCCTTAAAAATCAATGACAGTTTGGAAGGAATGTTTGGTTATTAACTAGTTAAAGCAAATTCCATACATGTACAGATGCAGCAGAGCTAACGGGTTTTACAGTATGTTAGCACGCTACAGAGATAGCTTGGTGCGGCTACGCTATTTGCATAGTCCAGGCAGCCATTCAAACTGAATAGCGATGGACACACTAAGCAAATAACATAGCAGCCATATACGGTTGGCATCTATATATGGGGAATACAGCTCATTCATAGAGTCATAGAATGGTAGAGTTGGAAGGGACCTCCAGGGTCATCGGGTCCAACCCCCTGCTCAGTGCAGGATTCACTAAATTATCCCAGAAAGATATTTGTCCAGCCTTTCCTTGAACACTTCCATTGAAGGAAAATTCAGCACCTCCCGTGGTAACCTGTTCCACTCATTGATCACCTTCACTGTCACAAGATCACCCTCACAGTCATTGCAGGTACATTGGCCTCAATTCATGTCTATGAACCTCTTTTCATTGTCTCTGATCCCTCTAGGGTGACTCCGGAGGTCCTGTGGTTTGCAATGGAGAGCTGCAGGGAGTCGTGTCCTGGGGTACTGGTTGCGCCTTACCTGGATACCCAGGTGTATATACCAAGGTGTGCAACTACGTGTCCTGGATGGAGGAAAACATGGCCAGATATTAAGACAAGATAAACACAAATCATTTTGTTCTTTTCAACTTTTATGTGACTGTAATAAAAAATGGAAGAACATGTAAGAAGAGTTCATTCTGAGGCAGATATTGGCTACACTGGGCTCTCAAGGGAAGACAGTCTTATCTTTTATGATGGGACATGCAGTAGGAGCTTACGGCACTGTTTGTCACATCAGGGGCATGACTTTTACCAGGGTGTGGCTTTTTTTTTTTTTTTGTGGGCATTGCCTATCATATCAGAAGCATGGCTTACCACTATTGGTAACACAGCTTTCTTTCCATGGGAAATGTTTCTCTCCTGGCTACAGGAACACTACTAAGACTAGCGGTACAGAAGCGTAATTGCGAGTTGTGCCTGAGACGCGTGAAAAAAAGTAGCGTGTCCTATTTTGGTGCATATTACATGTGTAATACATACCAATATAGGCTATGGAGATTTAACATACAAAGCAAATACCCATGTACATGCGTATTTGCTGTGTACTGTGTATTTTACGCATGTTAAAAATACACACATAATACGCAGGGTAAATACGCCTGTTTGACTGAACCCTAAGAGTGACTGGTGTGTATGTGTGAGTAGCATATGCAACACGTGTCCTATATGTAAGGGCAGCTTCACACGAGCGTAAGCACAAAAAGGCACACAAATGCAATTGGGTCTATTCTCTGCATATTGGACTGTGCAATTACACACATAAATACATCTATGTTAATCTGCCCTAAGTGGTGTGTATGAGGGGGGTTTCACATGACTGTGTTTGCAAGGAGAGAAAAACATGAAAAACACGTGGGAAAATTGCATGTTTGATCATGTGATGTGTCTTTCTCGCAAAACACATTGCAATTGCAGGGAAAATCACAAGTTTGCAAGCAAGATATCAGTCTGAGGTAAAACTATTGATGACTTATTCTAAAAGTAGGTCATCAATAGTTAATCAGCAGGGATCCGCCACTCGGGGGCACCGGCGAGGAACTGGTTGCCCGGCCTGCTGTCAGAGCGGACGGCAGCAAAAGTGCTCTAGCTGGCTTCAGCCCATTAAAATAAATGGGTATTGAAGCAGCCTTTTCACTCACGTACCCTTCCCCAGTGTCGAAGGCAGAAGTCCCAGAAGCGTGATAACCGGCATCAGCCCCTATTGTTTCAGTGGGAGTGAAGCCAGCTAGGGCCCTTCTGTTGCCGTGCCCTGTGACACACATCTGGCCTGCTGCAGTGACGCCTGGGACCCCGAGTGGCAGGTCCCTGCCAATTAACCATTGATGACTTATCCTGATGAGAGTTCATCAATAGCTTTTACCCGAAAAACGTAAGAAACCCTAAACTCGGAAAATGAGTATAAGGAAAACCAGAGTAAGGCAACATATCACTTGGCCTAACAAAGATGTCCTACAAGTCTACAGGCCACAAGCATCAGCAAGGAGATATTACTAATATAAAGCACATTGACTGTGTGTAAGCCACAACCAAGAGTACACAGCAGCCATCACAGTGCGACGGTAAACCAACACAGAATAGTCAGCTCTACAGAGTATGACGCCTATGTACAGGCTATAATAGATCACACAATATACGAGTTATCACTACACAACACATATCTGCTCATACAGGATAAGAAGAGATTTATCCCCCTCTAGTGCTTGAGAGTTTCTATAACACTCGGGATATAAATCAGAGCTGCATGATAAAAAAAACACGCGTAATGACCATAAAAAGCAAAAAGGTTGCATTTATAAAAGAGTGTGAGGAATGAAATAATGTATAATAAATAGAGATGAGCGAGTATACTCACTAAAGGCAATTGCTCGAGTGAGCATTGCCTTTAGCGAGTACCTGCCCGCTCGAGACCAAAGGTTTGGGTGCCGGCAGCAGGCAGGCAGCTGCGGGGGAGAGCGGGGCGGAACGGAGGGGAGATCTCCCTCTCCCCCCCCCCCCCCACTCCCTCCTGCTGACTACCCCTACTCACCGCTCCCCCGTGTCGGCACCCGAAACTTCCGTCTCGAGCGGGGAGATACTCGCTAAAGGCAATGCTCGCTCGAGCAATTGCCTTTAGCGAGTATACTCGCTCATCTCTAATAATAATCCATTTATCTACAGAATCTTAGTAAAGTAAACCTTCATGACAAGTGACTTTATAGTCATCGCATGCAAATTCTAACATCTCAGAGGAGTATTCATATGTCAGGAATCCTATTTTAATGTGTTAAAAATTGCAAAACAACGCCTTCACCCATAAGATGTTTATTTCCGAAATGCTCCGTTCTCCAGACATTGCAGCTATTGATTCCTCTGCCCTCTGGTTGTTTACTACTTGTTGCCAGGAAAACCAACCACCTCTTCTATGGAAAGAAATAGTAGAGCACTAGGCTGGGCTGGAAGCTAGTGAGCAGCGCTCCTGAGATCCTAGCCATCAGATATAGATGAAAGAAGTGAGCAAGCACCAGCCTCCTCGGCCATTTCTTTCCATAGAAGAGGTGGTGTGTTTCCCTGGCAATGGGCAGTAAGCAACCACAGGGCAAAGGAATCAATAGCTGCAATATCTGGAGATCTGGAAAGTTTGCATAATGTGTCTCTAATTACAACAGAACAGAGGAGAAGGAAGCCTGGCTGTGGCCATTCTTCTCTCCTGCTTCTTGCTCCGTCTCTCTCTTCTAACTGAACTCCTCACAGACTCACTCCAAACTCCCCGTTCACACTTCTGTCTCCCAAGACTGTTATAATTTGTAACTGAGCAACATGAAAGGAAGTGGTAACCCCCTCCTTTTTCCCTCACTTTGGGGGCTTGTCACAACTCAACAGCTACGTGATTTATGATCGTGAACTGTCTAATCACCATTATCTATTTAGTTCCCTATCGTGACTCTGTTTTTTTCTTAAATAAAGTCCAGCATAACTACCCTTTGTTAAATGAACTGGTAGTTAGAACAGTTGCTCTTAACTTGCAGGTAAAGTACTTCTATTCTGTAGTACCAGTCCAGGTCACTACACTTTAACCCATTAAAATTGCTTCACAGCCACTCTGTCCTTCCTGGTTGCTGCTGACCAAGACATGTTACTGCTGTAGCCAATCACTGGCTTTAGAAGGGCAGTGCAGTGATTGGCTGCAGCAGTCATATGTTCTTGTCAGCAGCAAAAAGTAAGAACAGAGTGGATGTGAAGCAACCTCCGCGGTAAATTGCGATTTTGTGCGATCGCGATTTTAACATTACAAGTCCCATAGACCCCTGCAGAAAAAAACGCTGCGAATTTCGCAGTGAAAAAAAACTGCAGTGCGTAGTCACCCTAAGGCTGTGGCCTTCATGTTTTCCATTTTTGTTTTCATCTCCCCACCTTCAAAAAATTGTCTGTAAGTTAGTTTGTAGAAGCCCTTCACAGTTACAAACACCTAAAATAATCTTTTATTGATACTAGTTAAAATCTTGGGCTGACAAAGACAAACTCACACAAAACACATCAAAAAACTTCCAACTCAACATCATGCTATGGGCAGTAGGCGGCACTGACTGTCACCATAGCCGATTGAGGGTGATAGTGTTAGATTTGTCGCAGTTGTCCAATCATGCCATTTGGCAAGCACAGAATAATTGATGGACTGCAATCTCAAATCAATCAAGTAACCTGTTGAGTGGACAATATGAACAAAAATGGATCCCTGTTTTTCATTTTGATGATAAATAATAAAAAGTGGATGTTTCAAGGTTCGATCATCAAGGTTAAAATTATGATGACTTGAAAGGAGGATCTTATTTGTATGAATATATATTTAGGGTTCCAATATCAGAAAATTCTGATTAAAAAGCATGTGGGTTCGGTTTGACCCGTTTCTGTGTCATGTGCGGACACTTCATCAGGAATCAGTATGTTATATATTCACACAGACTATCCAATATATTAGTAACGCTTATAATGTGTGATGAGAGCTGAGCTATATAATCAGATCAAGGTAAGTGACTGGAACCATCGACCGTACTAGTGCTCAACTTTAGATAGACAAGTAATAAGGGCGCACTGTGAAGGCATTTCTGGACCCCTATATATTAGGAGAATAAAGTATCTTACTCCAGAAATGCGTATATGAGTTAAAGGGCATTGTATATGCATGCAGTTCTATCTATCTATCTATCTATCTATCTATCTATCTATCTATCTATCTATCTATCTATCTATCTATCTCATATCTGTCTATCCCATATCATTCTATGTATCTATGTATGTATCTATTAGAGATGAGCGAGCACCAAAATGCTCGGGTGCTCGTTACTCGGGACGAAAATTGAACCCCATTGAAGTCAACGGGCGACCCGAGCATTTTTGTATATCACCGATGCTCGCTAAGGTTTCCATTTGTGAAAATCTGGGCAATTCAAGAAAGTGATGAGAATGACACAGCAACGGATAGGGCAGGCGAGGGGCTACATGTTGGGCTGCATCTCAAGTTCCCAGGTCCCACTATTAAGCCACAATAGAGGCAAGAGTGCCCCCCCCCCCCAACAACTTTTACTTCTGAAAAGCCCTCATTAGCAATGCATACCTTAGCTAAGCACCACACTACCTCCAACAAAGCACAATCACTGCCTGCATGACACTCCGCTGCCACTTCTCCTGGGTTACATGCTGCCCCCCCCCCCCCCCCCCCTGCACAACCCAGTGTCCACAGCGCACACCAAATTGTCCCTACGCAGCCTTCAGCTGCCCTCATGCCACGCCACACTGATGTCTATTTATAAGTGCGTCTGCCATGAGGAGGAACCGCAGGCACACACTGCAGAGGGTTGGCACGGCTAGGCAGCGACCCTCTTTAAAAGGGGCGGGGCGATAGCCCACAATGCTGTACAGAAGCAATGAGAAATATAATCCTGTGCCACCGCCATCAGGAGCTGCACACGTGGGCATAGCAATGGGGAACCTATGTGCCACACACTATTCATTCTGTCAAGGTGTCTGCATGCCCCAGTCAGACCGCGGTTTTTTATAAATAGTCACAGGCAGGTACAACTGGGAATCCCCAACTCCGCAATGGGAATTCCGTGTGCACCCACAGCATGGGTGGCTCCCTGGAACCCACCGGCTGTACATAAATGTATCCCATTGAAGTGCCCTGGACAGCAGAGCTAACGTCAGATTAAATGCAGGTGGGCTTCGGCCCACACTGCATGCCCCAACCTGACCGGGCTTTTTAATTCATAGACACAGGCAGGTACAACTCCCTATTGTGAAGTCCCTGTGGACTGACAGCATGGGTGGGTGCCAGGAAGCCACCGGCGGTACATAAATATATCCCATAGCATTGCCCATCACAGCTGAGGTAATGTCATGTTTAATGCAGGTGGGCTTCGGCCCACACTGCATGCCCCAGTCAGACTGGGGTTCTTTAGAAGTGGACACATGTAGTTACAACTCCGTGTGGACCGACAGTATGGGTGGGTGCCAAGAAGCCACCGGCGGTACATAAATATATCCCATTGCATTGCCCATCACAGCTGAGGTAATGTCATGTTTAATGCAGGTGGGCTTCGGCCCACACTGCATGCCCCAGTCAGACTGGGGTTCTTTAGAAGTGGACACATGTAGTTACAACTCCGTGTGGACCGACAGCATGGGTGGGTCCCTGGAACCCACCGGCGGTACATAAATATATCCCATTGCAGTGCCCAGCACAGCTGATGTAACGTCAGCTTTAATGCAGGTGGGCAAAAAATAAATTGGATTACACTGTAGGCGAGGGCCCCCAAAAATTGGTGTACCAACAGTACTTACTGTATGTACCTCAGAAAAATTGCCCATGCCCAACCAAGAAGGCAGGTGAAACCCATTAATCGCTTTGGTTAATGTGGCTTAATTGGTAACTAGGCCTGGAGGCAGCCCAGTTAAAATAAAAATTGGTTCAGGTGCAAGTTTCAACGCTTTAATGAGCATTGAAACGTATAAAAATTGTTTAGAAAAATTATATGACTGAGCCTTGTGGGCCTAAGAAAAATTGCCCGTTCGGCGTCATTACGTGAGGTTTCAGAAGGAGGAGCAGGAGGAGGAGGATGAATATTATACACAGATTGATGAAGCAAAAATGTCCCCGTTTTTGATGGTGATAGAGAACGATGCTTCCATCCGCGGGTGCAGCCTACGTATTGCTTAGGTATCGCTGCTGTCCGCTGGGGAGCCATAAAGCTGGCAAAGACATTAGAGAGTGTTCCCCTGCCTGCGCTGTACATGCTGCCTGATCTCTGCGCCTCCTCTGCTACCTGGCCCTCGGAACTGCGCCTTCGGCCACTAGCGCTGTCGGATGGGAAGTTTACCATCAGTTTGTCCACCAGCGCCCTGTGGTATAGCATCATTCTCGAACCCCTTTCCTCTTCGGGAATGAGAGTGGAAAGGTTCTCCTTATACCGTGGGTCGAGCAGTGTGTACACCCAGTAATCCGTAGTGGCCAGAATGCGTGTAACGCGAGGGTCATGAGAAAGGCATCCTAACATGAAGTCAGCCATGTGTGCCAGGGTACCTGTACGCAACACATGGCTGTCCTCACTAGGAAGATCACTTTCAGGATCCTCCTCCTCCTCCTCCGGCCATACACGCTGAAAGGATGACAGGCAAGCAGCATGGGTACCCTCAGCAGTGGGCCAAGCTGTCTTTTCCCCCTCCTCCTCATGCTCCTCCCCCTCCTCCTCCTCCTCAACGCGCTGAGATATAGACATGAGGGTGCTCTGACTATCCAGCGACATACTGTCTTCCCCCACCTCTGTTTCCGAGTGCAAAGCGTCTGCCTTTATGTTTTGCAGGGAACTTCTCAAGAAGCATAGCAGAGGAATGGTGACGCTAATGATTGCAGCATCCCCACTCACCATCTGGGTAGACTCCTCAAAGTTTCCAAGGACCTGGCAGATGTCTGCCAACCAGGCCCACTCTTCTGTAAAGAATTGAGGAGGCTGACTCCCACTAGGCCGCCCATGTTGGAGTTGGTATTCCACTATAGCTCTACGCTGCTCATAGAGCCTGGCCAACATGTGGAGCGTAGAGTTTCACCATGTGGGCACGTCGCACAGCAGTCGGTGCACTGGCAGATTAAACCGATGTTGCAGGGTCCGCAGGGTGGCAGCGTCCGTCTTGGAGTTGCGGAAATGTGCGCTGACCCGGCGCACCTTTCCGAGCAGGTATGACAAGTGTGGGTAGCTTTTCAGAAAGCGCTGAACCACCAAATTAAAGACATGGGCCAGGCATGGCACGTGCGTGAGGCTGCCGAGCTGCAGACCTGCCACCAGGTTACGGCCGTTGTCACACACGACCATGCCCGGTTGGAGGCTCAGCGGCGAAAGCCAGCGGTTGGTCTGCTCTGTCAGACCCTGCAGCAGTTCGTGGGCCATGTGCCTCTTCTCTCCTAAGCTGAGTAGTTTCAGCACGGCCTGCTGACGCTTGCCCACCGCTGTGCTGCCACGCCGCGCGACAGCGACTGCTGGCGACGTGCTGCTGCTGCTGACACATCTTGATTGCGAGACAGAGGTTGCGTTGGAGGAGGAGGAGGAGGATAGTTTAATGGAGGAAGCATACACCGCCGCAGATACCAGCACCGAGCTGGGGCCCGCAATTCTGGGGGTGGGTAGGACGTGAGCGGTCCCAGGCTCTGACTCGGTCCCAGCCTCCACTAAATTCACCCAATGTGCCGTCAGGGAGATATAGTGGCCCTGCCCGCCTGTGCTTGTCCACGTGTCCGTTGTTAAGTGGACCTTGGCAGTAACCGCGTTGCTGAGGGCGCGTACAATGTTGCGGGAGACGTGGTCGTGCAGGGCTGGGACGGCACATCGGGAAAAGTAGTGGCAACTGGGAACCGAGTAGCGCGGGGCCGCCGCCGCCATCATGCTTTTGAAAGCCTCCGTTTCCACAAGCCTATACGGCAACATCTCCAGGCTGATCAATTGGCTATGTGCACGTTTAACGCTTGAGCGTGCGGGTGCGTGGCGGCGTATTTGCGCTTGCGCTCAAACAGTGGCGCTAGCGACGTCTGGACGCTGCGCTGAGAGACATTGCTGGATGGGGCCGAGGACAGCGGAGGTGAGGGTGTGGGTGCAGGCCAGGAGACGGTAGTGCCTGTGTCCTCAGAGGGGGGTTGGATCTCAGTGGCAGGTTGGGGCACAGGGGGAGAGGCAGTGGTGCAAACCAGAGGCGGTGAACGGCCTTCGTCCCACCTTGTGGGGCGCTTGGCCATCATATGCCTGCACATGCTGGTGGTGGTGGCTCCCCAGCTGATCTTGGCGCGACAAAGGTTGCACACCACTGTTCGTCGGTCGTCAGGCGTCTCTGTGAAAAACTGCCACACCGTAGAGCATCTTGACCTCTGCAGGGTGGCATGGCGCGAGGGGGCGCTTTGGGAAACAGTTGGGGGATTATTCGGTCTGGCCCTGCCTCTACCCCTGGCCACCGCATTGGCTCGGCCTGTGCCCACACCCTCACTTGGCCCTCCACGTCCTCGCCCGCGTCCACGTCCTCTAGGCCTACCCCTACCCCTCAGCATGCTGTATTACCAGTAGTGCAGAAACAGAACGCTGTAATTAAATGTGCCACTTATTGGCCTGTGGTTGGAGGCTGACTTCGCTTACGGAACGCACAGCAGAGCCAGGAAATAATTTTGCGCAAGCCTGCTGTAACACTTAGCTGGCTGTGTATGAATTAGGACAACTACCCCCAGCACAGACCCAGTACACTGAGGACAGTCACAGGCAGCCCAAATAGATTTTTTTTCCCAAATGTTTTTGGAAAGGCCCACTGCCTATATACACTGTATATGTCTTCTCTCTCTGCGTCACCACTACTGGCCCTGGAGTATGTAAAATAACTGCAGACTGTTTCACTGTGGACTGGAATACAGCGGTGATGTAACAGCCAACACAGAGCCAGGAAATATTTTTGCGCAAGCCTGCTGTAACACTTAGCTGGCTGCGTATGAATTAGGACAACTACCCCCAGCACAGACCCAGTACACTGAGGACAGTCACAGGCAGCCCAAATAGATTTTTATTCCCAAATGTTTTTGGAAAGGCCCACTGCCTATATTCAATAAATGTGTCTTCTGTCCCTGCCTCACCACCACTACTGGCCCTGGACTATGTATAATTACTGCAGGGCGCAATGCTCTGCACGGCCGATATACAAAAAAAAAAAATGTGCAACACTGCAAAAAGCAGCCTCCACACTACTGCACACGGTTAGATGTGGCTCTAAGAAGGACCGTTGGGGTTCTTGAAGCCTAAAATACTCCTAACACTCTCCCTATAGCAACTCCAGCAAGACAGCACTTTCCCTGATCTCTGTCAGAATGCATCTGTAGCGAACCGCGGGAGGGGCCGATTTTTATACTCGGGTGACACCTGATCTCGCCAGCCACTCACTGCAGGGGGGTGGTATAGGGCTTGAACGTCGCAGGGGGAAGTTGTAATGCCTTCCCTGTCTTTCTATTGGCCAGAAAAGCGCGCTAACGTCTCAGAGATGAAAGTGAAAGTAACTCGAACATCGCATGGTACTCGTTACGAGTAACGAGCATCTCGAACATGCTAATACTCGAACGAGTATCAAGCTCGGACGAGTACGTTCGCTCATCTCTAGTATCTATCTCATATCTATCTATCTATCTATCTATCTATCTATCTCTCTCCTATCTATCTATCTATCTATCTATCTATCTATCTATCTCATATCTATCTATCCTTCTCATATCTATCTAATATCTATCTATCTATCTTTCTATCTCATATCTATCTATCTATCTATCTATCTATCTATCTATCTATCTATCTATCTATCTATCTATCCTTCTCATATCTATCTCATATCTATCTATCTATCTATCTATCTATCTATCTATCTATCTATCTATCTATCTATCTATCTATCTATCTATCTATCTATCATTTATTTCCTGGTGATATTTCCATAGCGCAGCATCCATAAGAGGTTAATAAGACCAAAGCAGAAAGTTTAATATAATGAGACTGGCAGCCCCAGAAATGACAGCTCTTCTATAATTTATATCACCTGGATTGTTGCGGTAGTACACTGCTGCTACGTCTGTTTAGTTCAGGAAGCTTCTGTGATGGTTTTGCGGCTGCTGCCTATAAATATAAATGTATGGGAGTCCCACTAATAACACAGACTGTGGTCGGAGCAACTGAAATTCATTAAGAGATTAATGGAAAGTCCTACCGCTTATCAGACCCTGACTTCCTGCAGATCTCGCTGGGTTACTGCTGTATGCCAAATACACAGGATAAAGGAGGAAAATGGTACCGGATGATTGAAGTGCACATGTCCACAGATCTGTATGGCAGGGGTTGTGCTGAGCGAATCTTTGAAAAGTTTTGTTCGCCTGGTGTGCCAGACTGTTGCAAGAACTTCGGTTTTGTCTGAATTAGTTCAAAACAAATTGAAAGTGTCAATTGCATATGTGCTGTTGGTCGGATGTCTTCATTGACTTCAATGGAGGCTGTCCGCACGGATTCCATGGTGAAATACAGCATGGTGCGATTTTTCTTCTGCTCGCGAAATCCGCAATACAAATCCGGTTGTGTGAGACCAGCCTAACACTCTGAGGCCTTAGTCAGACGGGCGTTTTTTCGCGCGATTTGCGGATCGCATGACGGATGCGCATCCGCAAATCGCGTGACCGGTGCCCGAAAATCGCCCGAAAATCTGCTCCTAGCCGCGTTTCATTAGAAATGGGCCGGAGCTGTCCAGCGCATTGCATTCAATGAAGCGGCAATACAGCCCGCTCCATTGAAAGCAATGCGCTGCGGGCGAGTGTGGGATGAATTGTCGGGAAGGGCTTAAATATATAAGCCCTTCCCTGCAATTCATCCAGAAAAGTGTTAAAATAAAGAATATATATACACTCACCTGCTCCCGGCAGCCGGAGTTCCGCGCGGCCGGCCTGCAGTGGGTGTGAAGGGGGTGTGAGTCAGACTTGGCCCTGATTGGGTTATTTTAGCTTATATCTGCTTATATCTGCTTTGAGGTTTTTTGGGGGGTACTTTAAGGGGATCTTGGACAACACCTTTAAGAACCTGGAGATTTTAGAAGTATGTTGCATTTTTCAAAGCGTTTTTCTACATATTGTGGCTCTGATCAGTTTATGACTGTAATTTATCAATTATGAATCAATGCCATGCAGTTTTGATGCTCTTTCAATTCCTTTTTATAGACAGTAACTGTAATTAAAATTGCTGCTGGAACAGGATAATAAAACACTATAAAAACTAACAAAAATACTCAAAAATAACCCAATCTGAAATTCATCACATTTTGGCTTTAAGGGTATTCATTGAGGAAAAAAACAATATTTGGGGAGCAGGATAGAAACATATAAGTAAAGAAAATCAGGCAGTTCTCTGTTTTCTGATTGGGTGATTTTCAGTATGACGTCGTTGGGTGTTTCTACAAGTGACCTGGTTTAAGTTACCGTAAAACAAAGGGGGTCAGAAAGCATCATAGCAGTGTGAGTATTCTCTATGATGGGGAGGTCTCTAGGTGGTGGGCTTGTAAAATAAAAAAAAAAAACATCTCTGGAGACTTTATGTGCAAAGTAACTTTTTAAACTTTTTTTAATGTATTTTTTCCTCATTGGTCTGAATTTTTGAAAGTGTCCTATTTGTATCAGTTAGATTCTTACCAACTAGATGAAATAGTTATTAGTAACATGTTCCTTCTTCCTCTCTGTTCATAAAAGGAGATCAAAGAATAATTTATAGATAGAAACCGATGTGAACTTGTAAAAGTCGTTAATATACAAACCACAATCTGCGGCTCCTCCTGCTGACTTCCAAGGTGAGTGCCACAGAGATCTGGCATGTAATACGACAGCTGGGAGTAAATTCTGTTCTTCTTGTATGAGAGTGTAACATTGTGGGGACAGGGGGCACTGTGATTCAAACTTATGAGAAGCCTTTACAAAAACCCTCTAGGGAATTTATCATAGTAGAGTGGAAAGCTTGTGCCTTATAGCATAAAGCCTCCATGCATTAACAGGCTGTGTCAGCATCTTGAGACATGGGCACATCCAGTTACCTCATTACGAGGACCACATGGGTCCAACCCAACAAGGACGCTTACAGTACATGTAAAAAGATTCCCCAAGTGTTTTCATGATTAACTTACCTCTGGATATCAGATGGGCTCAATGTTTTCCCACAGATTTCATCTTGTAGGGTTGCATTAAAGAAGGGTTTAAGAGGAAGAACGAGTACGAATGGGCAAGATAATGAAATATAGGGTAGAAAATTACTGAAGAGGAATTAAAAATGTTCCTTATAAGGTCAAGGCTACATGGCGACATAAAGTCATACAAGAATGATGGTAGAATTATGGCCACCTTGTCACCTTAGTGTTCCATATGGGGAAAAAAATCTAAACCAACTTTGTAATTACCGCAAAAATCCAGATCATATAAGAATTTACAATAGTTGCAAGGTCTTTAGTTTCTCAACATCACTGGTGCTGTATAGGCAAACAAGAGTAGAGCACTTCATAGGACAGTAGTTAGACACAATTAGCAAGAAGTTAGATGACCCTCAAAGAGGATATGCTCACTGTAGATATGGGTGTAACAAGTACAGCCAATAATAGTGCATACGGTGTAAAAGCTGCTGCCAACCCAGGATCATTGCCAAGTGAGCAAAGATGTCAGCATTGTGAAAATGCAGCAGGGTCAAAAGGTAAAGACTGGTTTCTGGGGCAACTTTGATGGAAGAAGATAAAATGTCACTCTTTGTCCTCCAGTTTTAACCTTTTCCATCAATACCAAACCAAATCACAGTCCTTTCCTTTGGACACTGTTGTATTTAATTTCCCGTTAGCCGTTAAAGTTGTTTAGTTAAAATGATAAGCAATTGAAAGCACAATAGAGATGAGCGAATGTACTCGTCCGAGCTTGATACTCGTTCGAGTATTAGCGTGTTCGAGATGCTCGTTACTCGAGGCGAGCACCACGCGATGTTCGAGTTACTTTCATTTTCATCTCTGAGACGTTAGCACGCTTTTCTGGCCAATAGAAAGACAGGGAAGGCATTACAACTTCCCCCTGCGACGTTCAAGCCCTATACCACCCCCCTGCTGTGAGTGGCTGGCGAGATCAGGTGTCACCCGAGTATATAAATCGGCCCCGCCCGCGGCTCACCACAGATGCATTCTGACAGAGATCAGGGACAGTGCTGCTGGTGCCGGAGCTGCTATAGGGAGAGCGTTAGGAGTTATTGTAGGCTTCAAGAACCCCAACGGTCCTTCTTAGAGCCACATCTAACCGTGTGCAGTAGTGTGGAGGCTGCTTTTTGCAGTGTTGCACTTTTTTTTTTTTGTATATCGGCCGTGCAGAGCATTGCGCCCTGCAATAATTATACATACTCCAGGGCCAGTAGTGGTGGTGAGGCAAGGACAGAAGACATATATTGTGAGGCAGGGACAGAAGACATATATTGTGAGGCAGGGACAGAAGACATATATTGTGAGGCAGGGACAGAAGACATATATTTATTGAATATAGGCAGTGGGCCTTTCCAAAAACATTTGGGGAAAAAAATCTATTTGGGCTGCCTGTGACTGTCCTCAGTGTTCTGGGTCTCTGCTGGGTGTAGTAGTCCTCCTAATTCATACGCAGCCAGCTAAGTGTTACGGCAGGCTTGCGCAAAATTATTTCCTGGCTCTGTGTTGGCTGTTACATCACCGCTGTATTCCTGTCCACAGTGCAACAGTCTGCAGTTATTTTACATACTCCAGGGCCAGTAGTGGTGAGGCAGGGACAGAAGAAATATTTATTGAATATAGGCAGTGGGCCTTTCCAAAAACATTTGGGAAAAAAAATCTATTTGGGCTGCCTGTGACTGTCCTCAGTGTACTGGGTCTGTGCTGGGTGTAGTTGTCCTCCTAATTCATACGCAGCCAGCTAAGTGTTACAGCAGACTTGCGCAAAATTATTTCCTGGCTCTGTGTTGGCTGTTACATCACCGCTGTATTCCTGTCCACAGTGCAACAGTCTGCAGTTATTTTACATACTCCAGGGCCAGTAGTGGTGAGGCAGGGACAGAAGACATATTTATTGAATATAGGCAGTGGGCCTTTCCAAAAACATTTGGGAAAAAAAATCTATTTGGGCTGCCTGTGACTGTCCTCAGTGTACTGAGTCTGTGCTGGGTGTAGTTGTCCTCCTAATTCATACGCAGCCAGCTAAGTGTTACAGCAGGCTTGCGCAAAATTATTTCCTGGCGTTCCGTAAGCAAAGTCAGCCTCCAACCACAGGCCAATAAGCGGCACATTTAATTACAGCGTTCTGTTTCTGCACTACTGGTAATACACCATGCTAAGGGGTAGGGGTAGGCCTAGAGGACGTGGACGCGGCCGAGGACGCGGAGGCCCAAGTCAGGGTGTGGGCACAGGCCAAGCTCCTGATCCAGGTGTATCGCAGCCGACTGCTGCGGGATTAGGAGAGAGGCACGTTTCTGGCGTCCCCACATTCATCTCACAATTAATGGGTCCACGCGGTAGACCTTTATTAGAAAATGAGCAGTGTGAGCAGGTCCTGTCGTGGATGGCAGAAAGTGCATCCAGCAATCTATCGAACACCCAGAGTTCTGCGTCGTCCACTGCTGCAACTCTGAATCCTCTGGCTGCTGCTCCTCCTTCCTCCCAGCCTCCTCACTCCATTACAATGACACATTCTGAGGAGCAGGCAGACTCCCAGGATCTGTTCCCGGGCCCCTGCCCAGATTGGGCAGCAAGAGTTCCGAATCCTCTTCCACTGGAGGAGTTTGTTGTGACCGATGCCCAACCTTTGGAAAGTTCCCGGGGTCCGGGGGATGAGGCTGGGGACTTCCGGCAACTGTCTCAAGAGCTTTCAGTGGGTGAGGAGGACGATGACGATGAGACACAGTTGTCTATCAGTGAGGTAGTAGTAAGGGCAGTAAGTCCGAGGGAGGAGCGCACAGAGGATTCGGAGGAAGAGCAGCAGGACGATGAGGTGACTGACCCCACCTGGTTTGCTACGCCTACTGAGGACAGGTCTTCAGAGGGGGAGGCAAGGGCAGCAGCAGGGCAGGTTGCAAGAGGCAGTGCGGTGGCCAGGGGTAGAGGCAGGGCCAGACCGAATAATCCACCAACTGTTTCCCAAAGCGCCCCATCGCGCCATGCCACCCTGCAGAGGCCGAGGTGCTCAAAGGTTTGGCAGTTTTTCACTGAGAGTGCAGACGACCGACGAACAGTGGTGTGCAACCTGTGCCGCGCCAAGATCAGCCGGGGAGCCACCACCACCAGCCTCACCACCACCAGCATGCACATACATATGATGGCCAAGCACCCCACAATGTGGGACGAAGGCCGTTCACCGCCTCCGGTTTGCACCGCTGCCTCTCCCCCTGTGCCCCAACCTGCCACTGAGATCCAACCCCCCCTCTCAGGACACAGGCACTACCGTCTCCTGGCCTGCACCCACACCCTCACCTCCACTGTCCTCGGCCCCATCCACCAATGTCTGTCAGCGCACCGTCCAGCCGTCGCTAGCGCAAGTGTTGGAGCGCAAGCGCAAGTATGCCGCCACGCACCCGCACGCTCAAGCGTTAAACGTGCACATAGCCAAATTTATCAGCCTGGAGATGCTGCCATATAGGGTTGTGGAAACGGAGGCTTTCAAAAGTATGATGGCGGCGGCGGCCGCGCGCTACTCAGTTCCCAGTCGTCACTACTTTTCCCTATGTGCCGTCCCAGCCCTGCACGACCACGTCTCCCGCAACATTGTACGCGCCCTCACCAACGCGGTTACTGCCAAGGTCCACTTAACAACGGACACGTGGACAAGCACAGGCGGGCAGGGCCACTACATCTCCCTGACGGCACATTGGGTGAATTTAGTGGAGGCTGGGACAGAGTCAGAGCCTGGGACCGCTCACGTCCTACCCACCCCCAGAATTGCGGGCCCCAGCTCGGTGGTGGTATCTGCGGCGGTGTATGCTTCCTCCACTAAACCACCCTCCTCCTCATCCTCCGCAACCTCTGTCTCGCAATCAAGATGTGTCAGCAGCAGCACGTCAGCAGCAGTCGGTGTCGCGCGGCGTGGCAGCACAGCGGTGGGCAAGCTTCAGCAGGCCATGCTGAAACTACTCAGCTTAGGAGAGAAGAGGCACACGGCCCACGAATTGCTGCAGGGTCTGACAGAGCAGACCGACCACTGGCTTGCGCCGCTGAGCCTCCAACCGGGCATGTTCGTGTGTGACAACGGCCGTAACCTGGTGGCGGCTCTGCAGCTCGGCAGCCTCAAGCACGTGCCATGCCTGGCCCACGTCTTTAATTTGGTGGTTCAGCGCTTTCTGAAAAGCTACCCACGCTTGTCAGACCTGCTCAGAAAGGTGCGCCGGCTCTGCACACATTTCCGCAAGTCTCACACGGATGCTGCCACCCTGTGCACCCTGCAACATCGGTTTAATCTGCCAGTGCACCGACTGCTGTGCGACGTGCCCACACGGTGGAACTCTACGCTCCACATGTTGGCCAGGCTCTATGAGCAGCGTAGAGCTATAATGGAATACCAACTCCAACATGGGCGGCGCAGTGGGAGTCAGCCTCCTCAATTCTTTACAGAAGAGTGGGCCTGGTTGGCAGACATCTGCCAGGTCCTTGGAAACTTTGAGGAGTCTACCCAGATGGTGAGCGGCGATGCTGCAATCATTAGCGTCACCATTCTTCCGCTATGCCTCTTGAGAAGCAAAGCATAAAGGCAGACGCTTTGCGCTCGGAAACAGAGCCGGGGGAAGACAGTATGTCGCTGGATAGTCAGAGCACCCTCCTGTCTATATCTCAGCGCGTTGAGGAGGAGGAGGAGGAGCATGAGGAGGATGAGGAGGAGTGGGAAGAGACGGCTTGGCCCACTGCTGAAGGTACCCATGCCGCTTGCCTGTCATCCTTTCAGCGTGTATGGCCTGAGGAGGAGGAGGAGGATCCTGAAAGTGATCTTCCTAGTGAGGACAGCCATGTGTTGCATACAGGTACCCTGGCACACATGGCTGACTTCATGTTAGGATGCCTTTCTCGTGACCCTCGCGTTACACGCATTCTGGCCACTACGGATTACTGGGTGTACACACTGCTCGACCCACGGTATAAGGAGAACCTTTCCACTCTCATACCCGAAGAGGAAAGGGGTTCGAGAGTGATGCTATACCACAGGACCCTGGCGGACAAACTGATGGTAAAATTCCCATCCGACAGCGCTAGTGGCCGAAGGCGCAGTTCCGAGGGCCAGGTAGCAGGGGAGGCGCAGAGATCAGGCAGCATGTACAGCACAGGCAGGGGAACACTCTCTAAGGCCTTTGACAGCTTTCTGGCTCCACAGCAAGACTGTGTCACCACTCCCCAGTCAAGGCTGAGTCGGCGGGAGCACTGTAAAAGGATGGTGAGGGAGTACGTAGCCGATCACACAACCATCCTCGGTGACGCCTCTGCCCCCTACAACTACTGGGTGTCGAAGCTGGACACGTGGCCTGAACTAGCGCTGTATGCCCTGGAGGTGCTTTCTTGTCCTGCGGCTAGCGTCTTGTCAGAGAGGTGTTTAGTGCGGCTGGGGGAATCATCACAGATAAGAGTACCCGCCTGTCAACCGACAGTGCCGACAGGCTTACACTCATCAAGATGAACAAAGCCTGGATTTCCCCAGACTTCTCTTCTCCACCAGCGGACAGCAGCGATACCTAAACAATACGTAGGCTGCACCTGCGGATGGAAGCATTGTTCTATATCACCATCAAAAACGTGGACCTTTTAGCTTCATCAATCTGTGTATAATATTCATCCTCCTCCTCCTGCTCCTCCTCCTGAAACCTGACGTAATCACGTCGAACGGGCAATTTTTCTTAGGCCCACAAGGCTCAGTCATATAATTTTTGTAAACAATTTTTATACGTTTCAATGCTCATTAAAGCGTTGAAACTTTCACCTGAACCAATTTTTATTTTAACTGGGCTGCTTCAAGGCCTAGTTACAAATCAAGCCACATTAACCAAAGCGATTAATGGGTTTCACCTGCCCTCTTGGTTGGCCATGGGCAATTTTTCGGACGTATATTAGTACTGTTGGTACACCAATTTTTTGGGGCCCTCGCCTACAGTGTAATCCAATTAATTTTTTGCCCACCTGCTTTACAGCTGACGTTACATCAGCTGTGTTGGGCACTGCAATGGGATATATTTATGTACCGCCGGTGGGTTCCAGGGAGCCACCCATGCCGTGGGTCCACACGGAGTTGTAACTACATGTGTCCACTTCTAAAGAGCCCCAGTCTGACTGGGGCATGCAGTGTGGGCCGAAGCCCACTTGCATTAAACATGACATTACCTCAGCTGTGATGGGCAATGCAATGGGATATATTTATGTACCGCCGGTGGCTTCCTGGCACCCACCCATGCTGTGGGTCCACACGGAGTTGTAACTGCATGTGTCCTCTTCTAAAGAACCCCAGTCTGACTGGGGCATGCAGTGTGGGCCGAAGCCCACCTGCATTTAATCGGACGTTACCTCAGCTGTGATGGGCACTGCAATGGGATACATTAATGTACAGCCGGTGGGTTCCAGGGAGCCACCCATGCTGTGGGTGCACACGGAATTCCCATTGCGGAGTTGTACCTGCCTGTGACTATTGATAAAAAACCGCGGTCTGACTGGGGCATGCAGACACCTTGACAGAATGAATAGTGTGTGGCACATAGGTTCCCCATTGCTATGCCCACGTGTGCAGCTCCTGATGGCGGTGGCACAGGATTATATTTCTCATTGCTTCTGTACAGCATTGTGGACTATCGCCCCGCCCCTTCTAAAGACGGTCGCTGCCTAGCCGTGCCAACCCTCTGCAGTGTGTGCCTGCGGTTCCTCCTCATGGCAGACGCACTTATAAATAGACATGAGTCGCCTGCCCTATCCGTTGCTGTGTCGTTCCCATCACTTTCTTGAATTGCCCCGATTTTCACAAATGGAAACCTTAGCGAGCATCGGCAATATACAAAAATGCTCGAGTCGCCCATTGACTTCAATGGGGTTCGTTACTCGAAACGAACCCTCGAGCATCACGATAATTTTGTCCCGAGTAACGAGCACCCGAGCATTTTGGTGCTTGCTCATCTCTAAAGCACAATGGAATATAATAACCTGACAGAATAGAGAGTTCATGAGCTGGACTAGGGTCTCTTGGGCCCACCACAGCAAATGATTCCTAGGGTTTACCCTCAAATGATATAGAATTTTTACATTTAGTACTTATCACTGTACACACAAGACATATCATTTAAGTTCTATTAGGTTAAATAAGAATAATACTATATAAAAATAGACTGTAGTAATAAGTGATTGGCTTCAAGGTCATCTCCAAATGAGCTAATCTTCCGCTGGACCTTTGGGGTGCATTATTGTGTTAGAACCCTTGGATGACTAGAGTAGCCTCTGGTATACTGGTGGATACAAGTATGTAATTCAAAAGGCACCATCATACCATAATGGAAGATGTTGAGAGGCACCATCATGGAAGATATTGAGAGTCATCATCATGGAAAATGTTGAGATAAACTATCATGGAAGATGTTGAGACTCACTCTCATGGAAGATACTGAGTAGCAATATCATGGAAGATATTGAGCAGCAACATAATGAAAGATTTTGGGAGATACCATCATGGAAGATGTTGAAAGGCACCATCATGAAAAATGTTTATGGGCACCATACTGAAATATACTAAACGGCAATATCATGGAGGTAGCATCATGGAAACTATTGCAAGGTATCATCATGGAAGATGTTGTGAGGCGCCATCATGGAAGATATTGGCAGGCACCATCATGAAAGATATTGAGCAGCAATATGGTGGAAGATTTTGAGAGGCACCATCATTGAAGAGGTTGAAAGGCACTATCATGGAAGATAGCTAAAAATAGGGTATGGCCATCATAGTCAATGACAAACCAATGGTTAGAAATAGGTGCCAGTAGAGTGTGGGAGGAAATCCTAAAATAAAGAAATATGAAAAAGAGTGAGGAAAATTAAAGATGGGTAAGACTAGATGGTTAAGAGACAAGATTATTGAGAACAATGGTTATAATCATAGGCCATGGAAAGTAAACTTAATCTTCCATGATGGTGCCTCTCAAAATTTTCCATGATGATTCCTCTCAGCATTTTTTATTATGGTGCCGCTCAGTAGCTTCCATGATGATGCCTCTCAGTATCCTCCATTCTTTATACCACTTAGCATAATATAGATCCATACCACATGTATCTATTATAAGGCCTTAGTCACACGGGCGTTTTTTCGCGTGATTTGCGGATCGCATGACGGATGCGCATCCGCAAATCTCGTGACCGGTGCGCGCAAGTCGCCCGCAAATCGCCCGAAAATCTGCTCCTAGCCGCGTTTCATTAGAAACGGGCCGGAGCTGTCCTGCGCATTGCATTAAATGGAGATGGCAATAGAGCCGGCTCCATTTAAAGCAATGCGCTGCGGGTGAGCCCGGGATGAATTGTCGGGAAGGGCTTAAATATATAAGCCCTTCCCTGCAATTCATCCTAAAATGTGTAAAAATAAAAAATATATATAAACTCACCTTCTCCCGGCAGCCGGAGCTCCGCGTGGCCGTCCTGCAGTGGGTGTGAAGGGGGTGTGAGTCAGACCTGCCCCCTGATTGGCTCAGCGCTGAGCCAATCAGAGGCATGTCTCACTCACACCCATTCATGAATTCATGAATGGATGTGAGTCAGACCTGCCCCTGATTGGCTCAGCGCTGAGAGGCAGCAGTCACTCGCCCATTCATGAATTCATGAATGGGTGTGTGAGTAAAACCTGCCTCTGATTGGTCAGGGCTGTGACCAATCAGAGGCAGATCATTCAGCAGGCGGGGATTTTAAAGCCCCGCCGGCTGAATAGTGCTGGGAAGCAGTTCAGGAGAACTGACAGCGGCCGCGGCTGGACTCCGGCTGCAGCGGAAAGGTGAGTATACAATTTTTTTTTATTTTAACACATTTTAGGATGAATTGCAGGGAAGGGCTTATATATTTAAGCCCTTCCCGACAATTCACCCCGCGCACGCCGGCAGCCCATTGCTTTCAATGGAGCGGCTGTATTGCCGGTTCCATTGAATTCAATGGGCAAACATCGTTCTTCTCTGTCACAGCTGTTACAGCTGTGGCAGAGAAGAATGATTTGTCTTCTATATGTTCTCAATGGGGTTGGCGCTGCTGCCGCCGGCCCCATTGAGCGCATATAGAGAAGAGAACAGGAATCGCAGATCACAGATAGGTGCGATCTGCGATTTCTGTTCTATAATTTATCGGACGAGCGCATAAAAAGCGCTCATGTGTCCGATACCATTGCAAAGCAATGGTTTTAAAAAATCGCCGGACGCATGCGCATGCGCAAATCGCGGCAAAAAATGCCCGTCTGACTAAGGCCTCAGGCTGTATGAATAGGTCAAACACAGAATATGCCTTGAAATAGAAGGAAACGTGTAATATCAGATGAACATTATTGAAGACAGGAAATTAATGAAAAGTCTGAGCATAAAATAAAAAAGGAGATAATAAATGATGTGAATATTGATAAATAAATACAAATGAAGGTGTGAGGAAGTTTGTTAAAGTTGAGGGTGGAGGAAGCAATAAGCTTAGATGCAGTAAAATAAGTCTGGTAAAAGGAAGCTAGGAAATGTAAGAGTTATCTTGGAATCTAAGATGAAAGGCGAGCTTCAAGTTAAAAGATAAATAGAGGCGGAAACTCACATATTAAGTACATTGGGTGAAGGAAACATTGAAAATCTTCAAGCTGTCAAGGGTTAAAAGAAAAGGTTTCTTATGAGCTCATCCTTTTTATTATTAGACAACACCTACAGATGGAGCATCGTGGTGGAAGCATGTTGGCATATGACTAGATGGACTCATAGATATTCTACTTAATGATGTTTTTGCCCATGGAAATGTCTTTGTGGCCTCATTTGGAGCTGCTATTGTTTTCGGAGAGGGGACAGTGCTTACCATCCTGGGTAAGTGTTGCCTCATGTTGATTGTTTTATGGACTATTTGTATGACTGTACAGTAAATGTTCAGCTTCGTTTCAATGGCTAGAAACTTGTTAGAGGTAGCCAAGGCAGAATACATTGCATCCCTTTCCATCTATTCAGTTATTGAATTGGCTATCAACCCTGTGTAACTATCAAGCTTATTTCGGAGGAGGGACAGTCCTCTCGGTTTTAGGTCAGTATTTTTGTATTTTGTATTATATTTCTAAATGAATTTTAAATTTGAAAATCAATTTTTGAGATGTTTAAGTTTAAGAGACAAAGGATGACCTTCATCCAGCAGAATCTATGTTTGCATATACTGGTTGAGATGGTAGCATTGATTCACCAGGATTCACCTAGCGATTCACATTTTGGATAGATGGATAGAATTTTCTTTACAGATCTATGCTCATTATGCAATGTTATGGTAATTTTGATTTTTGATAACCCCATAGATAGTGTTTTTTTCAGAATTTTCTGTTTTCTGTTTGGAAAGTTTTTAAATTCTTGAGATACTGTCCATCCAACTTGTGGCTAGTCTCCCAAGTGGGCCGTCTCATAATATGCCCAGAATAAAATAACACTACGGTCTGGTCAGTAGTAATTTAAAAGAAAGGCCAAGCTTAATTAATTCAGATAAATTTACATAGTCCCCTTTTCCCACTGTCCAAAGGGTTCTCAAATCAACCATAAGGTTCAAAGGTGCAAATACTTTTCCAAGTCCATATTCAGATTACATAACCTTAAATATCCTAGATTGTATTGATCTGGGTGCACATTTGTTTTACAAATCAAGGACAGCAAATAGAGCGAAAGACAGGTTTTAAGAGGGGGCTTTGTCTTTGTGACAAACACAGCCGCTTACTTCGGAGAAGGAACAGTTCTTAGTGTTTTGGGTAAGTTTTGATTGCCACCAAAAGTTCTGAGTTTATTCTACATTTGGGCGTAGTTTTTATACAGCTATGGTGGGCTGTGAATGCCCAGAAGCTGGAATTCGGAGCTGGAACGGCCATTTCTGTGCTAGGTAAGGACCATAGTTCAACTTTCAGGGTAGGTTTTAGAAGAAGGTCGTGTTTCTGTGACAGTCCTCTGCAGCCTACTTTGGAGCAGGAACTGTTGTCAGTGTTTTAGGTAAGTTTTGAAAGTCTTAAAAAGTTGATATCTAGAACTGATTGAGGTTTTTATATATTTATGGTGGGCTGCAAAAGTCTAGAAGTAAGAATTGTCCTTTCTTAGAGAGTGATCTTAGAGAAGTTGCTCTCTAGGTAGGTTTTCAGAAAGGGTTATGTATCTGTGACATATTCTGCTGCTTACCTCGGAGCAGGAACTGTAGTCAGTGTCTTGGGTAAGTTTTTATGGTCCATGTGACCTCAATATAATCTATTTTGGAGTAAATGTTGATGGTTTGAAAAATAGAAGTTTTCATACAGCCACAATGAGCTGTGAGCAACCAGAAGCAAGAATTTGGACCTGGAACAGTCCTTTCTGTGTTGGGTAAGATGATTGAAAGAGACTCATGGCTAACACCATTAATAATCAATGGCAATTGAATATGTAGATTTAATGCATAGAAAGGAAAGTTTTTGAGGATTGCAAATGCAGAGTTGTGAAGTTGGGCTGTAAATAGTTACATAGACTAGGTTATAAGGAATAGCTAAAGGGTTTTGTGGGTTTCTTTAGAGTCTTGAAATCCTATTTCATACCCTTGATTCACCTAAAATGTAGGTGAAAAAAATTTCAAAAATCACAGTCTTGGTTACAGAGAGCTCCATCTTTATCATAAAGCTATGAGAGTTCAGTCCATTCTTCAGTATGATTTGGTAAAATATTGCCACCAGTAAAGGTAACGGTCAGGGTTTTAATGCTATAAGGTACTGTTGTGATACTAATGTACAATATTTTGGAGCTGGGAGCCATCTAATTGTACTAGGTAAGTGTGAGTGAGAGAATGACTATGAAATACATCCATATATGTGTTATTCCCTATTGTTCATTGTTCATAAAACAATATTAGTAAGTGTCGTTTAAGGAAATATTGGGATCATTCTTGTTGAGATTGGTAAGAATTTTTGAAAATATTTTTGAATATAAACACCTGTCAAAGTCCATGTTAAAAAGGAATTCCATTTAAGTCATTGGGTACCAGCAGAATTATATATTTTGCATTATAAATGGGGAAACATGTAATAAAAAACAGCTATGACTGGATGATGCTTACAGACAGAATTTTGGAGGTATACCTAAAATGTATCTAACAGGTTAGTAAGCAAACGTTCTGCATATGTATATAGTTGTAATGAGTTTAGTCTTGGTATGGTAATTTGGCTAACTATAGTAAAGATCTATTCACTAAGTGTATACAACTTGTGGAGCTAACGTGTATGGTATCATGCACCAAGCTCAATTACATTGGGTCTATGAGATAAGTTGTAGCAACAGTACTAACACGCATTTTAATTATTATTAGTCCATTTCCATTTTTAAGAAAATTTGGCATCTAAAACAGTGAACAGCTTCCATCTTTGGTTAAAAAAAGAAATATGTTCTCTAACAATCCCATTCTTTTCTGCTCTACTGTTATCTGTGCCAAAGGTTTCTTAAAAATAGACGTGTATGGTGCTAAGATGAAAAGTATTCACAGAGACTAGAGTTAGTGGTTTATATTCACTGTAAAAAATCAAAGAATATAACACATTTCCTAATTAGGTAAATGAGTCAAGTCCAGATTTAGTGCTAGCTCTTCTCAGTGTGTTCCTATAACACCCAATATTTTGGTGAAGGGACCTTGCTGCATGTAATGGGTAAGTCACTACAAGACATCTAAATAGTAACTTGAAGGTTTCTGTTGATCCAGGTTTTAAATATTTAAGAAGGGATCTGATTGAAAAAAATGTTATTTGAGTTCCAATTAGTCTTGCATCCAATACATATTAGGTGATATTGATCCCCTTTTCTGGGCCAGAGTGTCAAAAGTTTACTAACATGATAAGGAAAACTTTTTGCCAGGCATGACTGCTGTGTAAATTTGTTGCAGATTGTTAGAAAACTGGGTCTAAGGTGACGCAAATCAGAGGTGGTGAAGATTTCTTGGCTACTGCAAATTACTGAACATATAGCTATAATTCAGCCATATTGTCTTCACTGTTCTGCTGAACCAAACTTACAGGACAGTAGGGTTGTATGCTGATCTTCGTTCAGTCAAGCAGAACCAATGGAGGTTTACAATTCTTGAGGTCAAAATCAGCTAAAAGCTATTCATTATGTCCATACATGACTGTAAGATTCTATCATGATGTCGGCTCAGTTGAGCGGAACCAATAGAGGGGGGGAGGGGATTAAGAGTCTTCAGACCAAAACCATCCAAAGACTATTCATTTATAAATGTTGCATTTGAGGTTGACATTATAAACATACTAGAAGCAGAATGTTTAACCAACACAAGGCCATTATCACCAGTTCAAAGTGTTCCAGCCTGTAATCTTGAAAGGAACCTGATGGATTTTCTACAACATGAGGGCTTAGTCACACGGGCGCATCAACGCCCGTGTTACTGCATGAAGGTGCGGATGTCTCTCTACAGTGCCGGAGGAAAGAATACGTGACCGGCTTCATTGACGGTCATGTGTTCTTTCTTCTGCGCTGCGGGGAGTCATCAGTCCTGAAAGACGGACGTCTTCTTTCTGCAGTAAGGGCCCACCACACCACCCGTGTGACTAAGCCCTTAAGTGGTTATTAAGTGGTTGTGAATGCATCTGACAGTATTTTGGAAACGGGAACATTCTGTTTGTATTGGGTGAATGGGTTATTCAATGTTTTTGATTTTCGAATGAGTGTTCTGGATGGAGTTTGCATTTATTTTTTGGTGTCTCATGGCATTTTGTTTGAAAAGAACATAGTTCCATTTATGGAAGATAGTACTTGGTCTAAATTCACAATATTACATCAGTATAGTAAATGTTCAATACATTTCCTCAGGCTTTGTTATCTTACAATTAATTAGATCCACCCTGAATCTGATCGCAATTTGTAATATAGGTGTGTTTGATATTCTAAGATCCATGAGACTGTGGTGGGAGAACTGTACTGTTCATGTCCATACACAGTCTGTGCAAGCCTTAGAGTTCAATACTCTGAGCTCATCCATAAACATGGTAAGACTAGTCCATCATGATAATAATAATCTTTATTTGTATAGCGCCAACTTATTCTGCAGCCCAGGTTCTGGTACAATGACCAGATTTAATCCAAACAGGGTCTATTAGGTTCAGCAGATCATTTGTTGTTGGACCACTTTATTGAGGCTACCATAGTTAAAGGTGGGCACTTTTCTGTTGGGTTTTGTAAACCCAATCAAAAATCTTCCCATAGATGTTCTGCTATAGATATTCATGTGTAAACAAATAAAGTATGTCCATCGGCCAAGACCATAAAGATCTCACCTCAAGGGCACTTTTTAAAGTTCTTTAAAGTTCGATATAAAATAGCATAGACATAAAATAAATATTTATGTCAAGGACATTAACCACTCAGTTAATCTACAGCCTATTCATACAATGGAAGCGTCTAAGTAATATGTAGAACATTCCATGAAGATCTAAATGGTAGATAGGATACCTGGTCAAGTATTTGTTGGGAATCTGTTGACTTTACAAAAAATGGAGAATAGCCTTCAGGTATATGGGAGGTGAGAAGGGGCCTTTTTGTGTACTTTGGCAGTGGGATCATTATTCATATGTTAAGTGAGTACTTGATCTGGAGAAAACATTAGATGGGGGAATAAAAGCATAAGAGATGGAAATTGGCATGTTGACAAAATGTAACTAAGCAGATGTTCCTGTTAGACTATTCTGTGGCCACAAACAAATATTAAGCTTGATACCTCAGAATACACCCCCCATGTACACTGCATGAATTCTTTTCTTCACAATAGCAGGGAGCAAAACTAAAAATTGTGCCATGCTATGACTTATTTACAATACAGTATGTATGAGATCAGAATTATCTAGACTAATTAGCTGGTAGTATCTAGAATATTCCATGTGGGACCAACAATGTGATCTGAGCCTTGGCAAATTTTTATTCTTTTGGGAACAGTTTAACATTCAAGAGATTGGAAGAACTGTACACAAGTTGGAGTAGGGTCTTTTTGAACAGATTGTGAGTGTTACATGATGAACAGAAGCCTTTACTGGGTTTTTGATAGTGGGACCATTATCAGTGACTTGGGCGAGTACAAGGACTATAAAATATAGGTCTAATATTGATATTGATCAATTATTTCATCTAATGGTAAGCCTCATTATGGAGGAGGTAGAATATTTCCAGGGATCGGCCCTTTTATAAAGTATCCTCATCAGGGCTTTTCTCTGTGGACAGTTGGAGGCAGCTAAAGGGGTAAGATTTAGTATCATTATTTCTGACTGTGAGTGGAAATGAAAGACTATACTTTGGAAGTGGGACAATCCTAACGATCTTAGGTAAGTGATTCAATTTAACAAATTATTACTGTATATGCGAATTAACCCTAATTTTGGTGAATAATGACCTGTTACTGTCACAGTGCTGACCAATTTCTTTTAATTGGTTTCATAGGGCCATAGTATGCCCACATTTTAAGGTCCATATTACAAACACAACACAAAAACCAGTCAAGGCTCTGCTAGAGAGAACTTAGATCCACATAGAGTTGTATAACGATCTAAACTCAATTCATTAGACTTACGGGTGGTCAGAATGTTATAGCCAATGAAGAGACTGTAAGAAGAAGTCATAATATTACTGTATGCAGCTGGCATAACTCAAAGAGCTATTAATATGATGCACCCAATGCAACAAAGGGTTAAATGGAAAACTCTTCTACGTCTAGATGTTAACCCTATTCACAACCTAAGCATCCAATTTGTGTTCATACCAATAAAAAAATACTCAGAAAGTCCCAAAAAGCAGCAAATAATTAACGATCCGCTGGAGCTCAATTAGGATTTAATGTGCTCATACAGGAGCTAGGGAATACTTTTTTGTATCAGACTATAACACAGTGAGCAGCGGGGGCACCATGATTCAAATTAATATAAGTGCTTTACAAAAACCCCATTCTGGGGTATGGCCAAATTCTGAGTGACGGCACCTGTCCATGCTTCAGAACTGTCTATGAACATCCAAGATGGCTTCTTTCCAAGGCCACAGTGTCAATCAATGATAACGTATCCATGTTGTAGGGTCTTCAGCACTAAAGAAAGTCTTAAGTTTTCCCTTTAAAACAACCCTAGTGATCATGCTGAGAAAGTCCGATGAACTAATTATCTAAAAAAATTGGATGGAACTTGGCTAAGAAATGGGAAATGACAAAAATAAATCAACAACATTCAAGAACATTCTCTAAGGTCCCTATGGCCCCTCATTTTGGATTTGGCTGTGTTTTTTAAATGGGATTGACTACTGTGCAGGGAATTATGCTGCTAACTTTGGAAGTGGAACAGTTGTCAGTGTTTTGGGTAAGTTTAAGGAATTCAGTAGGTTTTTATACAATGCCATGTGGCTGTGACCTCTGCTGCCAAGCTTGAGTTTGGGGGGGGCACAGTGTTATCAGTGCTTGGTAAGTGATATTTAATATCTTAATTGTAATACTTTATATCCATGATATCAGATGGGGGATAGAAATTATGATCTCTATTGGTATGATTGGGTTCACCTTGAATCAGATTAAACCCCAAGAGAGACATTTGGAACTTTGGTAATATTTTTAACAATTTGTCAAAATATTACTTGATTCAAGTGCCTGGATGGGTATAGGAGAGATTTAGTATAGTAGTTTACGACTGTGAACAATGACAGACAGTATTTTGGAAGTGGTACAGTTCTGTCTGTGTTAGGTAAGTGAAAAAAAACTGAAACAAAAAAACATTAAAATGTCATTTTTTAATGATTTTTATTATTTTTGTTCAATTTAGTTTTATATTATTTCATGCATGTCCATATCTTATTGTGGCAGATTGTATCCAAGAAAATTACTACCAAATAAAAGATAGATACAGAGTGTTTTATAAGTATTTACAAGTATTTGCATACAGGGAATACAATTCTTAAAAAAATAGTGCCAAATTTCAAATTGTTAATTAAAATACTAAACATGTTTTAAAAAGCAGACGTTAATGATTCAGCACTATACCTCACTGAACATCAACAGAAAGTCAAACAAATTAAAAAATTGTTGATTTTTTTAAGTAGTTACATAGATTTTATCAAAGTTGTCAGTGCATTTAATCAATTACAAAAAACATAATTGAAGACATCTGACCAATAAAACCAAGGGCAGATTCAAATGTTATTGTGGGGGCTGGGGGCACTCTAATAGAAATTATAGTCAGCCCTTTACAAAAATCTGCACATATAAATGTATGATCAGTCCTCATATAAGAGCTGTAAGGAATCCAGAGTTCCCTCATTGTGAATGTTACAATATTACTCCATGAATGGACCATAACTCCCCCGTGTACAATGCAGTCCAGTTGTCCAATATTGAGCACCCTATGGCATAGTATCCAAGGTCATCCCCGAGGTTTCTTGTTTCCTGTGACCCACTGGGGCTACCTTTACTGTCTACTGTGAAAGAGGTTTGGCTATCAGACTGCTAAGTACGTCTGTGTGAGTTTCTGCTAAGAAACAAAAAATAACTGACAAAAACATCTAAAGAATTCAGGAGAGTTTTTATACGTCAGTATATGGCTGTGAACTCTGGAAACAAGCAAGACTTTGGACAAGGGACAATAGTCTCAGTGCTTGGTGAGTTAACTAAAATGAATTAAATGAAATTAAAATATTATTCAAATGTTCATCCATAAACTTAATATACAATTAGAGTTATTTCATGTTTAAAAATTAGTTTAAAAAATGTATATTATGTATATGCAAATATCTATCTATCTATGTCTATTGATCTATCTATCTCATATCTATCTATCTATCTATCTATCTATCTATCTATCTATCTATCTATCTATCTATCTATCTATCTATCCCATATCTATCTATCTATCTCATATCTATCTATCTATCCCATATCTATCTATCTCATATCTATCTATCTATCTATCTATCTATCTATCTATCTATCTATCTATCTATCCCATATCTATCTATCTCATATCTATCTCATATCTATCTATCTCAGATCTATCTCTCTATCTATCTATCTCATATCTATCTATCTATCTCAGATCTATCTATCTATCTATCTATCTCATATCTATCTATCTATCTATCTCATATCAATAAATGTATTTTTTCCTTTTTTGTCTTTTGTCTCAGAGTTGTATACTTTTATATAGTCTTTTAGGAGGTTCGTATAACTGTTCCAGTGAATGCCATATTATGAAGGTAAAGGAAACCACAGCTTTTTGTGAAAACTACCATAATACGGTGCCATATAGATGCACCATATGATATCACACAAAATCATAGGGGCTCTGTGTACCTCCATATAATTATTGTGCATATGATTCTTGCCTTGGAAATGAGGCTTTAATTAAAGGGGTTGTCCAGCTGCCTGAATTTAAATAATAATCTGAGATATACTTAGCCCTCCATGGCCACCAGAAACCAATGCTGCAGCCTTGGTCTGGTCCCAATGATTGTTTTGACAGATGATATCACAGAAAATCATGTGACCAATGAGAGACTACATCATTACATTCGCGAACTCCTGGCATCATGGGTCTCAGGATGTGAGTGCTAATCCCAGGAGAAGGGATTAGCACTCACATCCTGAGCCCCATGATGAGGCTGCAGCCTATAATATGCTGCAGTGGTCACTTGACTTACTGTTACATCATCTAACTCAACAATCACCGGGACCAGAGTGGGGCTGCAGCACTGGATTCCGGTGATCGCGGAGGTCTAATTATATCTCAGTTTATTATTTTAATTAACTAGGAATAAATACCAGCTACAGACATATTAGACAAGTAAGTCCATAACTAGAAGACTCATATATCCCATAAAACTTTCTTTGCTCACTGAGTCTCAAGCATGAAATTACCCAAAGGAAAGTTCACCGATTCATAATTTCACAAATTAAACATTTCAGAACTTTCTTTGCCCTATTTAGTACAAGTGGTATTCTGCAGTACCCAACACAGCCACAAGTCAATGTATAGCACCAAACCTGGCTTAATAATGAATAAAACATAGTGCTGGAGTGTCACAACCCCTTCATCTAGCTGATCAATGAGTGTGGTGTGAGTATACTGATGTGTAATCTTAAGCATAAGCCATTAATAGTACAGTCCCAAAAAGCTCCATTAAAGATTACTTTTTTGGTTTTTGGTTAACCTTTGCTGTTCTACATGGTTCATATTCGGAAATATGCAAAACTTTGTCCGATTTTCTGGGCTAGAGTGTCAAGAGTTTAATAACATGATAAGGAAAACTTTTTGCCAGACATGACGGCTGTGTTAATTTGTTGAATAGCGTTAGAAAAGTGGGTCTAAGGTGACGCAAATCAGAAGTGGTGAAGATTTCTTGGTTGACTTCACTGTTCTGCTAGACGAAATTTACAGAACAGTAGGGTTATATGCTGATCTTGGTTCAGTGAAGCAGAATCAATGGGGGTTTACAACTCTTGAAGTCAAAACCATCCAAAAGCTATTCATTATATCCGTACATGACTGTAAGAGTCTATGGTGATCTCGGCTCAGTTGAGCGGAACCAATGGAGCGGGGGGGGGGGGGGAGGGGGGTTAAGAGTCTTGAGGCCAAAACCATCCAAAGACTATTATTATGTAAATGTTGCATTTGAGGTTGACATTATAAACATACAAGAAGCAGAATGTTTAACCAACACAAGGCCATTATCAACATTTAAAAGTCTTCCAGCTTGTGATTTTGGAAGGAACCTGATTGATTTTCTACATCAGTATAGTAAATGCCCAATTAGGTTCCTCAGGCTTTGTTATCTTAAAGTTAATTAGATCCATCCTGAATCCAATTTCAATTTTCAATATAGGTGTGTTCAATATTTGTAGATCCATCAGACTATGGTAGCATAACTGTTCTGTTCATGTCCATACACAGTCTGTGCAAGACTTAGAGTTAAATACACAGAGATAACTTATAGACATGGTAAAACTAGTCCACCAGAGAGCCCAGGTTCTGGTACCATGACCAGATGTAACCCAAACAGGGTCCATTTGGTTCAGTAGATCATTTGTTGTTGGACCACTTTATTGAAGCTACCATGGTTGAAGGTGGACACTCTTCTGGTTGATCTTTTAAAACAGATCAAATACTTCCCATAGACGTTCTGCTATAGATATTCATGTGTAAGCAAATAAAGTATGTCCATCAGCCAAGACCATAAAGATCTCACCTGAAGGACACTTTTCAAAGTCATTTATCAATAAACAATAGCATAGACATAAGATAAATATTTATGTCAAGAGAATTAACCATTCAGTTAATCTATAGCCTATTCATACAATGGAAGCTTCTAAGTAATATGTAGAACATTCCATGAAGATCTAAATGTGAGATAGGAGACCTGGTCAAGTATTTGTTGGGAATATTTTGACTGTACAATAAATGGAGAATAGTCTTCAGGTATATGGAAGTTGAGAAGGTGCCTTTTTGTGTACTTTGGCAGTGGGATCATTATTCATATGTTAAGTGAGTACTTGATCTGGAGAAAACATTAGATGGGGGAATAAAAGCATAAGAGGTGGAAATTGGCATGTTGACAAAATGTAACTAAGCAGATGTTCCTGTTAGACTATTCTGTGGCCACAAACGAATATTAAGCTTGATACCTCAGAATACACCCCCCATGTACACTGCATGAATTCTTTTCTTCACAATAGCAGGGAGCAAAACTAAGAATTGTGCCATGCTATGTCTTATATACAATACAGTATGTATGAGATCTGAATTATCTAGACTAATTAGCTGGTAATATCTAGAATATTCCATGTGGGACCAAAAAATGGGATCTGAGCCTTGGCAAGCTTTCATTCTTTTGGGAACAGTCAAACATTTAAGAGATTGGAAGAACTGTACACAAGTTGGAGTAGGGTCTTTTTGAACATCGTGTGAACGTTATATGGTGAACAGAAGCCTTTGCTGTGTTTTGGTAGTGGGACCATTATCAGTGACTTGGGTGAGTACAAGGACTATAAAATATAGGTCTAATATTGATATTGGTCAATTGTTTAATCTAGTGGTAAGCCTCATTATGGAGGAGGTAGAATATTTCCAGGGATCAGCACTTTTATAAAGTATCCTCATCAAGGCTTTTCTCTGTGGACAGTTGGAGGCAGCTAAAGGGGTAAGATTTAGTATCATTATTTCTGACTGTGAGCGGAAATGAAAGACTATACTTTGGAAGTGGGACAATCCTGACGGTCTTAGGTAAGTGATTTAATTTAACAAATTATTACTGTACATACAGATTAACTGTCATTTTGGTAAATAATGACCCATTCCTGTCACAATGATGAATTTGAAACTTGTATTACTGGGTCAAGGTTTAGAACTAAGATCACTGACTAATGTTACAATTGTAAAATGGGTCAAACTTTTAAATTGCCACATTAAATTAAAAATAGTGATAAAAATGTTGAAAAAAGTCACAAATAAAAAGGAAAACTGCCAAAAAATAGAAATCTATAGAACTACAGAAATACACATACATCTATATAACTACATAACACCAATTACATTTTACATAGAAAAAAACATGTGATATAACACATGGTCATTACTTATTCACTACATGATGTTCATTGCTACTTATACCCTAAACACTAATTGACCCTCAACATTTTTTTAAGCAATTTTAGCCCAATGGTGGACTCTACAGGGCCATGGATGCCACCACTTGCAGCACAGCACCATAGACATAACAAGTTTAAAAAAGAAAATAGGATTTATAGGCTGATGAAATCGAAAACATGTAATGTAACAGAGCTGTGTTTGACACAATACATGTCGTGTGTCTTCTATGGTGGTACAAAGAATTGTGCCTTAACCTATTTTCTTTAGGTCCGTTTATTATGGCCATACTATGCCCACATTTTTAGATCCATATTGTAAATACAACATGAGAACTTAGATCACCATAGAGTTGTATAACGATCTAAACTCAATTCAGTGGAGCTACGGGTGATCAGAATGTTATATCCAATGAACAGACTGCAACATCAGGTCATAATATTAGTGTATGCAGCTGCCATAACTCAAAGAGCTATTAATATGATGCACACATAATGCAACAAAGGGTTAAATGGAAAAACTCAGCCCTGCTACATCTAGATGTGACTGAGTTAACCCTATTCAGAACCTAAGCATCCAATTTGTTTTCATACCAATGAAAACATACTCAGAAAGTCCCAAAAAGCAGCAAATAAATAAGAACCCGCTGGAGCTCAATTAGGATTTAATGCACTCATACAGGAGCTAGGGAATACTTTTTTGTAGCAGACTATAACACAGTGAGTAGCGGGAGCACCATGATTCAAATTAATATAAGTGCTTTACAAAAACCCCATTCTGGGGTATGGCCAAATTCTGAGTGACGGCACCTGTCCATGCTTCAGAACTGTCTATGAACATCCAAGATGGCTTCCTTTCAAGGCCACAGTGGCAATCAATGACAAAGTGTCTATATTGTAGGGTCTTCATCTCTAAAGAAAGTCTTAAGTTTTCCCTTTAAAACAACCCTAGTGATCATGCTGAGAAAGTCCGATAAACTAATTATCTAAAAAAATTGGAAGGAACTTGGCTAAGAAATGGGAAATGACAAAAATAAATCAAAAACATTCAAGAACATTCTCTAAGGTCGCTATGGCCCCTCATTTTGGATTTGGCTGTGTTTTTAAAATGGGATTGACTACTGTGCAGGGAGTTATGCTGCTAACTTTGGAAGTGGAACAGTTGTCAGTGTTTTGGGTAAGTTTAAGGAATTCAGTGGGTTTTTATACAATGCCATGTGGCTGTGACCTCTGCTGCCAAGCTTGAATTTGGCAGGGGCACAGTGTTATCAGTGCTTGGTAAGTGATATGTAATATCTTAATTGTAATACTTTATATCCATGATATCAGATGGGGGATAGAAATTATGATCTCTATCGGTATGATTGGGTTCACCTTGAATCACATTAAACCCCAAGAGAGACATTTGGAACTTTGGTAATAATTTTAAGAATTTGTCAAACTATTACTTGATTCAAGTGCCTGGATGGGTATAGGAGGGATTTAGTATAGTAGTTTACGACTGTGAACACTGAGAGACAGTATTTTGGAAGTGGTACAGTTCTGTCTGTGTTAGGTAAGTGTTAAAAAAAATGAAACAAAAAATATTAAAATCTTGTAATCTCTAATTTTTTGAATATTTTTTATTTTCTTTGTTAAGCAGTTTTATTTTATTTCAAGCGTGTCCATATCTTATTGTGGCAGATTTTATTCCAAAAAGTACTATTAAAAAAAGATAGATATACAGTAGTGTGTTTTATAACTTCTCAGAAGGATTTTCGAAAGGAAATACAATTCTTAAAAAAATAGTCCTACATTTCAAATTGTTAATTAAAATCCTAAATATGTTTTAAAAGCAGACGTTAATGATTTAGCACTATACCTCACTAAATATCAACAGGAAGGCAAACATATTAAAAATTGCTTATTTTATAATTAGTTACATAACTTTTTTTATAAAAGTTTTAATAATCAATTAAAAAACATAATTGAAGATATCTGACCAATGAAACCAAGGGCAGATTCAAATAGTCTGTCTTAAGGTCACAAGACTAGTTTAAGAAAAATGTTGCTCCAGCTACAAAACTCAGCTCTGCTACATTTGTTGAAAGTTACATAAAAAAATGAAAGTTTCTAAGTTTCACGTTTGAAAAAGAAAGCTTTTTGTAGAAGAAGATGTTATTGTGGGGGCTGGGGGCACTCTAATAGAAATTATAGTCAGCCCTTTACAAAAATCTGCACATATAAATGTATGATCAGTCCTCATAGAAGAGCTGAAAGGAATCCAGAGTTCCCTCATTATGAATGTTACAATATTACTCCATGAATGGACCATAACTCCCCCGTGTACAATGCAGTCCAGTTGTCCAATATTGAGCACCCTATGGCATAGTATCCAAGGTCATCCCTGAGGTTTCTTGTTTCCTGTGACCCACTGGGGCTACCTTTACTGTCTACTTTGGAAGAGGTTTGGCTATCAGACTGCTAAGTAAGTCTGTGTGAGTTTCTGCTAAGAAAAAAAAAATAACTTAGAAAAATATTGAAAAACTTCAGGAGAGTTTTTATACGTCAGTATATGGCTGTGAACTCTGGAAGCAAGCAAGACTTTGGACAAGGGACAATAGTTTCAGTGCTTGGTGAGTTAACTAAGATGAATTAAATGAAATCAAAACATTAATCACATTTTCATCCATAAGCTATATATACAATTATAGTTATGTCATTTTAACTTAGCTTTTTTAATGTATATTTAAATATCCATCTATCCCATATCTATCTTTCTATCTATCTATCTATCTATCTATCTATTTCATATCTATCTATCCCATATCTATCTATCTATCTATCTATCTATCTATCTATCTATCTATCTATCTATCTATCTATCTATCTATCTCCTATCTATCTATCTATCTATCTATCTATCTATCCCATATCTATCTATCTATCTATCTCATATCTATCTATCCCATATCTATCTATCTATCTATCTATCTATCTCCTATCTATCTATCTATCTATCTATCTATCTATCTATCTATCTATCTATCCCATATCTATCTATCTATCTATCTTTCTATCTCATATCTATCTATCTGTCTATCTATCTCATATCCATCTCATATCTATCTATTTATCTCATATCTATCTATCTATCTATCTATCTTATATCTATCTATCTATCCATCTCATATCTATCTATCTATCTATCTATCATCATATCTATCTATCTATCTATCTATCATCATATCTATCTATCTATCTATCTATCTGTTATCTATCTATCTATCTATCCATCTCATATCTATCTCATATCTATCTATCTATCTATCTATCTATCTCATATTTATCTATCTATCTATCTCATATCTATCTATCTATCTATCTATCATCATATCTATCTATCTATCTATCTATCTATCTATCTATCTATCATCATATCCATCTATCTCATATCTATCTATCTATCTATCTATCTCTTATCTATCTATCCATCTCATATCTATCTCATATCTATCTATCTATCTATCTATCTATCTATCTATCTATCTATCTATCTATCTATCTATCTATCTATCTCATGTCTGTCTCATATCTATCTATCTATCTATCTATCTATCCATCTCATGTCTGTCTCATATCTATCTCATATCTATCTATTTATCTACCTATGTATCTTTCTCAAATCTATCTATGTCAAATCTACCCATTTATCTATATGTCCATGCAAACATCTATCTTTCTATCTATCTATCTCCTATCTATCTATCTATCTATCTATCTATCTATCTATCTATCTATCTATCTATCTATCTCATATCTCTCTAATCTGTTTTTTTCCTGTGTTGTCTTTAGTCTCAGAGTTGTATTCTTTTATAAAGTCTTTTTTGAGGTTCATATAACTTATGATTGAAAATTGTATTGGTTCATAAGTGACGCTATGTCCTTATAAATTCCATAAGAAAGTAACTTTTTTGTAATCAGTTACAAAAATATTTTGTGGTCATGTAATATATAGTTTATTTCTTATAAAATCTGGAAATTGTTTCTTATAGCTGTTTTGCCATGGATAGTACTAACAGCCAAGGAAGAGCCTGAAATTAAAAGTATTATTAAATAGTGCTGGTGGATGGTCTCATAAAACCCAAGACCTAGGCCACACATATGGCTATTTTAAGTGAATGCTAGTAGAATTCGGTTTCAGGTAGTTTTGCTAAAAGCTGAACTTTTAGTAAAGTTTGACACAAACCAGGGTTCTAAAGGGTTGGTTCACTCATGACTAATAGCTACCTAGGTCCTAAGTCGTCAGAATCAGGTGTCCCATAACGAAAGAAATCTAGAAGAGGATATCTAGCAGAGCTGTTTGCCTGATTAGCAGAGCTGATCTACTATTTTGTTGCAACTCAAGGTGATGACCAGTGTTATTAAAGCTTCGATATTTCAGATCCAGCAAGTAAGCATAGAATCCCTCTAAGAAGTCTTAAACATGGGTCCATGTTCTTGCAAACGAGAATAGAAAAAAAAGACTCATGTGTAGGAGAACCTGACAGGGCAAACGCCCTTAACATACTCCCAGCCCGCTCAACTGAAGGGCTGTGGGGATACACGGTATAAGGTATGTTGCCTTTACTGGTCCCAAATGACACTAGCTCCCTCACACCGGCCAATGGAGTGGCCTGCTGGATGAAAGCTCACATCAGAAAGGATCGGAGTCGATCACAGTGCAATACACTGGACAGGAATTGTTTAATAAAGAATGATATTTACAATCCTGTCCAGTGTAGTGCATTGTGATTGGCTCGGATTTCTTCTTAACCATTGAGCCACATTACAGCATTGCAACTGCTATAGACTTATATGCAGTAAATAGGACTCTTCTAATTGTTTTGTCATTTACTGCTTTATGCCTATGTAGATCTTGAAAAAGATTTTGAACTAGAATTAACCCCAAATAGTGGTAGTAGAAAGTTTCATTAAACCCATGAATTAGGCCATTTACCGGTCCACATTAAGGTTCCGTACAAGCGTATAATAGATAATCTATAGAAGTCTATGGGGCTTTTGCTATATCTCTGAATGCCACTGATTTCATACAAATGCTCACAGAGCTTTTATCTGTCATATTCATATGGAAAAATATTGAGCAGTGTTCCAACCAATGCCATATTATGAAGATATAAGAAACCACGGCTTCTAGGGAATACTACCATAATATGGTCCCATACAAATGTACCCCATGGTATCACACAAAGTCATAGGGGCTCTGTGTAATAATAATAATAATAATATTAATAATCTTTATTTGTATAGCACCAACATATTTCGCAGCGCTTTGTGCACCTCCATACAAGCTTTGTGCATATGACTCTTGCCTTGGAAATGAGGCTTTAATTAAAAGGGTTGTCCAGCTGCCTGAATTAAAATAATAATTATATATATATATATATATATATATATATATATATATATATATATATATATATATATATATATACTTACCCCTCCGTGGCCACCGGAAACCAGTGCTGCAGCCTTGCTCTGGTCCCAATGATTGTTGTGACAGATGATATCACAGAAAATCATGTGACCAATGAGAGACTGCATCATTACATTCCCGAACTCCTGGCATCATGGGGCTCAGGATGTGAGTGCTAATCCCAGGAGAAGGAGCTGTGAGGCCGCAGCCCCTTATTGGCTGCAATGGTCACTTGACTTATTGTTACATCATCTGTCACAACAATCACCGGGACCAGAGCGGGGCTGCAGCACTGGATTCCGGTGACGGCGGAGGTCTAAGTATATCTCAGTTTATTATTTTAATTAACTATGAATAAATATCAGCTACAGACATATTAGACAAGTAAGTCCATAACTAGAAAACTCACATATCCCATAAAATTTTCTTTGCTTACTGACCCTCAAGCATGAAATGACCCAAAGGAAAGTTGGGGAAACCCTAAAAAGTTAATCGATTCATAATTCCCCAATTGAACATTTAAGAACGTTTTTTGCCCTATTTACTACAAGTGGTTTTTTGCAGTACCCAACACAGCCACAAGTCAATGTATAGCACCAAACCTGGCTTAATAACGAAGAAAACACAGTGCTGGAGTGTCACAATCACAACCCCCTCATTTAGCTGATCAATGAGGGTGGTGGGAGTAATGTTGATGTGTTATCTTAAAGGGGTTGTCCCGCGAAACAAAGTGGGTCTATACACTTCTGTATGGCCATATTAATGCACTTTGTAATGTACATTGTGCATTAATTATGAGCCATACAGAAGTTATCAGAAATTTTTCACTTACCTGTTCCGTTGCTAGCGTCCTCGTTTCAATGGAGCCGTCTAATTTTCAGCATCTAATCGCCAAATTAGACGCACTTGCGCAGTCCGGGTCTTCTTCTTTTCTCAATGGGGCTCCGTGTAGCCCCGTGTAGCTCCGCCCCGTCACGTGCCGATTCCAGCCAATCAGGAGGCTGGAATCGGCAATGGACCGCACAGAAGCCCTACGGTCCACCGAGGGAGAAGATCCCGGCGGCCATCTTCAGCAGGTAAGTAAGAAGTCACCGGAGCGCGGGGATTCAGGTAAGCGCTGTCCGGTGTTCTTGTTTAACCCCTGCATCGGGGTTGTCTCGCGCCGAACGGGGGGGCTGTTGAAAAAAAAAAAAAACGTTTCGGTGCGGGACAACCCCTTTAGGCATAAGCCATTAATAGTACAGCCCCAAAAAGCTCCATTAAAGACTACTTTTTTGGTTTTTGGTTAACTTTCCTGCTCTACATGGTTCATAGTCGGAAATATGCAAAAATTTGCCAAACCTACGAACAGCTCTTCTATTGGCCCAATCTTTACAGCAAATTCTCCAATATGTACAATGTTTTATTAAAGTTTTTTGTGTGATAAATGTGAAAAACTTAGGTAATATCAAACTGTAGACCCTACATTAGCAGGACGTGGATTTAATATGATGCATAAACTCATCTACTTTTCTAAGCTATATTGGCTTTGAATTTTTACAGGAGTTGGCGAAAAAATACGAGCGCCCGAGGTCTCAATCTACGGTCCCAATAAAAATGAACTTCAAGACCACGAATTCATCTCCTTGGTCTGCGTTGCAAGTAATTTCTTCCCAGAACATGTGAAAATCCGATGGTTTGTGAATAATGAAGAGAGAGTCAATCTGTATGAGCCAATACCCCAGATCAAAAGCAATAATTCTTCATACTCCACCAGTAAACGTCTCACCCTGACCAGATCAGAATATTTTAATGTGGATTCCACATTTCGATGTCAGGCGGCATTTCTGAATGGGGAGAATGCAACTTTTGCGTATGTTAAAGGAGAAGAAGGTAAAGAACAGCAAAGTGCAACTTGAAATGTTATGAATTAAAAGGTTTGTGGTGAAGTCAGGGTCCAACGGTGAACACAAAATGAGAAGCCCTGCTCCCAAATGTGGACTCTGTGTGCTCTCTTAGGGCCATGAGGAATCTCAATATTTAGGGCAAGTATAAGTGAATAAAGAGAAGAACATAAGAAAAAAATAGATGAGCTGAGTTGAAAGGTTGAGATAGAACATGTGCATTAAAGGGGTTGTCCACTTCCGGTCTGATTTTAATACCGGGTCATCTGGTGTGGTCCCTCTTTCTGTGTACATCATGCCGTCAAGTGAAATGGCTGCTTGGCTGATCTTAATAACAAAGCCAACTCCCTTCTCTGTTGCAGAGACAGAATATGGGGCTGACTTCATTATTAAAATAAGCCAAACAGCCAGCCCCTTTGATGACTTGACGACACAGAAAAAGGGACCATATCACATGACCCAGGGTTAGAACTGGGCCAAAAATGGAGATTCCAATACCGAGGGTCCATGCTAGTATTTAGCCTTCATGGACAACTTAAGAGGAATGTGTTGAGTCAACATGTTTGCAATTTGGAGGATCCTCCAGAACTCTGTCCAACCTTATAAAAGGTGTAGTCCCATCTGGACAACTGCTTCTTAAATTGAAGCTACCCCAAATAATTAGTTACTGAATCTCTAATCCCAGGTAGCTCCATGTGACCACTTGATTGTAATATTACATGGCATCAATTTAACCGAATGGCCAAACATGTAATGCACGATCACAGACGCTCTTGACTCTCTACTCCTAGAGAGGGGCCCCAAGTAAAGCTCTACTTGGTATGATGCCCACATATCTAAATAGTTGAGAGTTGTAGAAACATCTCTTGTCCCTGTTTTTGCAACTCTCATTACTATTATTTTTTTTCTTTTGGGGTTGGGGAGGAGGTTAATGATAATGAATACATGACCACCTCTCCATTAGGCCTTAGTCAGACGGGCGTTTTTTGCCGCGATTTGCGCATGCGCATGCGTCCGGCGATTTTTTAAAACCATTGCTTCGCAATGGTATCGGACACATGAGCGCTTTTTATGCGCTCGTCTGAAAAATTATAGAACAAAAAATCGCAGATCGCACCTATCTGCGATCTGCGATTCCTGTTCGCTTCTGTATATGCGCTCAATGGGGCCGGCGGCAGCAGCGCCGACCCCATTGAGAACATATAGAAGACAAATCATTCTTCTCTGCAACAGCTGTAACAGCTGTGGCAGAGAAGAACGATGTTTGCCCATTGAATTCAATGGAGCGGCAATACAGCCGCTCCATTGAAAGCAATGGGCTGCCGGCGTGCGCGGGGTTAATTGTCGGGAAGGGGTTAAATATATAAACCCTTCCCTGCAATTCATGCTAAAATGTGTTAAAATAAAAAAAAATTGTATACTCACCTTTCCGCTGCAGCCGGAGTCCAGCCGCGGCCGCTGTCAGTTCTCCTGAACTGCTTCTCGGCACTATTCAGCCGGCGGGGCTTTAAAATCCCCGCCTGCTGAATGATCTGCTCTGATTGGTCACAGCCTGACCAATCAGAGGCCGGTTTCACTCACACACCCATTCATGAATTCATGAATGGGTGAGTGACTGCTGCCTCTCAGCGCTGAGCCAATCAGGGGCAGGTCTGACTCACATCCATTCATGAATTCATGAATGGGTGTGAGTGAGGCATGCCTCTGATTGGCTCAGCGCTGAGCCAATCAGGGGGCAGGTCTGACTCACACCCCCTTCACACCCACTGCAGGACGGCTGCCCGGAGCTGCAGGCAGAAGGTGAGAATGCAATTTTTTTTTATTTTAACACATTTTAGGATGGATTGCAGGGAAGGGCTTATATATTTAAGCCCTTACCGACAATTCATCCCGGGCTCGCCCGCAGCGCATTGCTTTCAATGGAGACGGCTGTATTGCCGTCTCCATTGAATGCAATGCGCTGGACAGCTCCAGCCCGTTTCTAATGAAACGCGGCTAGGAGCAGATTTTCGGGCGATTTGCGGGCGACTTGCGCGCACCGGTCACGCGATTTGCGGATGCGCATCCGTCATGCGATCCGCAAATCGCGGCAAAAAACGCCCGTCTGACTAAGGCCTTAGGGAGCATTTTGATGGTTTATGCCATGTCATAAAAATCCATTTTCCAGATAAACCCTTTAAAGCATCATCAGGTTCACTGCAAAACTCAAATCCGGCCAAGTAGACAAAAAATTACATATTACGACAAAGCACCCCGTCAGACATTATATTATATCTGTTTAATTGTAATTATGGCAAAAAAAATTCTGCACATTAATGTAATATTTTTTTTTTCTTATTTCCAGATTGCGGCATCTCTAAAGGTGAGAGAAATTGGTGGCCATTTCAAGTTTACAGTTTTCCTACCCTCAGGCTGGACATACTCCTCTACTGACTCCAATTCAATCCCTTCCAACAAATTGACATCTAATAAGGCTTTAACTTACACGATTTTGTTTTTGTTTTTTAAAAACTTCACAGTTCTTTTAGCATTTTTTCAAACCAAACTTCTTTCATCCTCACAAACAAAATTGGGCTTGTGCTAAAAGGGTTAATAGTCAAATTTGTGTTGGTTATCACAGGGACAATTAACACAATCAGAGCAGTCCGGTTATGTTTTTTAATGATTTATGGTAGTTCTTTGAGAAAAGTACAAATAAAGTGACCTTCTGGCCTGGACAAAGATGGCCTCAGCGCTTCTCTGACTGCCTGATGCACAGTGTGTATTAGTATGCATCATTAGTCTAAGACATTAGTCTTAGACAGAGCAGCATGTAATGCCTTACACTACCAATGGCCACTAAGCACAATGCGCATCAGGTAGCCAAAGAAGCAGTTCGGCCATCTTTGTTTGTCCAGAAACAAAGGGTCACTTTTAGTGATGAGCGAGTACCAGCCCGCTCGAGACAAAAGTTTCGGGTGCCGGCAGCGGGCAGGGAGCTGTTGGGGAAAGCTGGGAGGAACGGAGGGGAGATCTCTCTCTCCCTCTCTATCCCCCACTCCCACCTGCTGACTGCCGCTACTCACCGCTCCCCCGCGCTGGCACCCGAACCTTTTGTCTTGAGCGGGCAGGTACTTGCTAAGGGCAATGCTCGCTCGAGCAATTGCCCTTAGCGAGTATACTCGCTCATCTCTAGTCACTTTAATAAATTCATGATATCAAGGCTGGAGACGTCTAATACATTCCTGTCCATTTGCAGAGTCCTACACCATGCTCATTAATGAGGGGAAGATTTCCTACATTATGGTTCTCTGCAAAAGTGGCCTGTATGCAGTGATTATCCTCGTATTGTTGTGGAGAAAAAAGGTAAGTAAGAGAAACCCTGTATGTGTGCTGATAAAGAAAAAGTCAACCCTGGAGAACACAGGAAATTTTGATGCAATTTTGGCTGACAGGAAGTGTACTGTACTGTCGGGTAGCTACTTCCTTTCTCGGAAAAGACTGGGAGTGTGTACAACTTACAGTAGATATATAACTTGTGTAACTTTTCATGATATGTATAACTTTGTTGTTACTTTGTGTTGTAGATGATTTTAAGCTCCTACTGATGTACGTCGCTGATGCTTCCCAGCTATATATTGCATGTCTGAGCTTTATGGAGAAAAGCCCCTAAAGTCTTATTATGGGATTGAGAGGACTGGATAAAAGCAATGGTGGCTGCTCCGGTTACGTCGCAGCAGAGATCATCCATCTATTTGTGCATTGTGCTCTGGTATCTGTGTGACATGTACTTGCTCGCAAATAAACTGTTACTATATTACATATCATACTGTTCTCTTAGTTCTGTATGCATGGTTCACGGCTCGGGGTTCATGTGAGGGATGCATGGAGGACAAGGGAGTGCAGTGGTAAAGCTCCTTCGCATCTTCAGGGGATCCAAAAGATTCAAACTTATTGGCCATGGTCACATAGCTTAGAATGGCATCCGTATAGCGGATGTGTTATAAAATACTACTGCAGTATAATACAGGATGTAATTCAGGATCAGTATAGGATAAGTAATATACAGGGGGTGGACAAAAATATAGAAACACCGTACGAAAGGCATGCCTTAAATTACATGGGATTATAAATCATATTTCAATAATACATGTAGAGACCAATTTTAATTGGAGGTAATATGACACAGATGCTGCTGGGCAGATGTTCACAAGCAGCAAGGTTCCATTGGTCAGTCATTTGAGCCATTCAGCTGCTCTTACCAGCTAACTCCAAAAACTACCCAGAGCAGGGCAAGAGGTGAAGTAAAGACACATTTGGCGGGAAAACTCTCAACCAAGAAGGGTTCCAAAGGGCAGCTCAGTGCTAATGATTAAAATCCCATGCACTTCATAGAGTGTTTCCATATTTTTGTCCACCACCTGTATGTACACAGTGACCCCACCAGCAGAAAAGCAAGTGCAACTCTGGAGTATAATACAGGATGTAACTCAGGATCAGTACAGGATAAGTAATGTATGTACACAGTGACTCCACCAGTAGAATAGTGAGTGCAGCTCTGGAGTATAATACAGGATGTAACTCAGGATCAGTACAGGATAAGCAATGTATGTACACAGTGACTCCAGCAGCAGAATAGTGAGTGCAGCTCTGGAGTATACAAGATGTAATTCAGGATCAGTACAGGATAAGTAATGTATGTACAGAGTGACTCCACCAGCAGAATAGCAAGTGCAGCTCTGGAGTATAATACAGGATTTAACTCTGGATCAGTACAGGATAAGTAATGTGTGTACACAGTGACTCCACCAGCAGAATAGTGAGTGCAGCTCTGGAGTATAATACAGGATGTAACTCAGGATCAGTACAGGATAAATACTGTATGTACACAGTGACTCCACCAGCAGAATAGCGAGTGCAGCTCTGGAGTATAATACAAGATGTAACTCAGGATCAGTACAGGATAAGTAATGTATGTTCACAGTGACTCCACCAGCAGAATAGTGAGTGCAGCTCTGGAGTATAATACAAGATGTAACTCAGGATCAGTACAGGATAAGTAATGTATGTACACAGTTACTCCATCAGCAGAATAGTGAGTGCAGCTCTGGAGTATAATACAGGATGTGACTCCGAATCAGTACAGGATAAGTAATGTATGGACACAGTGACTCCACCAGCAGAATAGTGAGTGCAGCTCTGGAGTATAATACAGGATGTAACTCAGGATCAGTACATTTTATGTAAATATTAGATACTATATAAAGAATATTTAGCATGATGGATATCAACTTTTTATAGTTTTTACATCAATAATAAGTGCGGCTATACTTTTGCATCTTGTGATCGCACATTTAGCAGTGTGCTGTAGACCTGCGTAGGTGTCTTCCTGAACCATACGGTAATTTACAGGAACTAGAGCTCATTGCTTATAATAAATGTGGTGAGCTCATTATAGCCACAACCTAGTAAAGAACAACTGACATGGAAATCACACGCTCATTAATCTCCCCCGCAGAACCCACACGGCAGGAAACAAACAGTTGTAGTCAAAGCGGAAACTGCAGGTGTGTATGAGGCAGCTACACGGGTGCAGGCTGTTCTTACATTACCAGTCATTGTCTCCCATGATAAAGAGCTCACATTTATATTGTCTGCAAACGTTGTTCCATCACTGAGGGAATTTTCCTCTATGAGTAAAGCTTCATAAAGCAATGTTATTTAAAGGGGTTGTCTGGGACTTTTACTACTGAAGACCTGTCTTCAATATAGGTCATCAACAGTTGATGGGTGAGGGTCCAATATTTGAGGTCTCCGCTGATCAGCTGATCGCCAGGCTAGCAGTCAGTGGTGTGGACAGCACTGGAAGCAGATAACTAAGTCAACATTGTAGTGGCCCAGGTTAGTACTACAGGCACAGCTCCCATTGTATTAACGTAGCTTTCTTTAACCCCTTAATACCACAGGACATAATTTTATGTCCTGGCAGGTTTGTACTAAATGCAACACGATGTAAACTTACGTCCTGTGGATGGCACAGGCTCAGAAGTGAGTCTGCACCATCCCACAGTGTGAGTCGGCTGTGACAGACAACTGGCCTCCTGCTGCAGAAGAGAGGATCGGTGAGAACACCAGTCCCTTCTGTAAACCCCTTACTTATCACGTTCATTTGCCAATGGATTGCCATGTCAGACAATGGCATCCATGCTTACCATGGCTTGTGATTGCTATTGTAAGTGATGTGTATTGCAGTATCATAGAATTATGGAATCGTAGAGTTGACAGAGACCTCCAGGGTCATCGGGTCCAACCCCCTGCTTAATGCAGGATCACTAAATCATCCCAGACAGATGTCTGTCCAACCTCTGTTTGAAGACTTCCATTGAAGGAGAACTCATCACCTCCCATGGCAACCTCTTCCACTCATTGATCCCTCTCACTGTCTAATATCTAATCTGTGTCTCCTCCCTTTCAGTTTCATCCCATCGCTTCTAGTATTTCCTTGTGCAGATGAGAATAGGACTGATCCCTCTGCACTGTCACAACCCTTCAGATATTTGTAGACCGCTATTAAGCCTCCTCTCAGCCTTCTTTTCTACAAGCTAAACATTCCCAGATCCTTTAACCGTTTCTCATAGGACATGATTTGTAGACCGCTCACCATCCTGGTAGTTCTTCCCTGAACTTGCTCCAGTTTGTCTATGTCTTTTTTATAGTGGGGTGCCCAGAACTGGACACAGTATTCCAGATGATGTCTGACTAAGGAAGAGTAGACGGGGATAATGACCTCACGTGATCTAGACTCTGTGCTTCTCCTAATACATCCCAGAATTGTGTTTGCCTTTTTGGCTGCTGCATCACATTGTTGACTTATGTTCAGTCTGTGATCTACTGGTATGTCCAAATCTTTATCACATGTGCTGCTTAGCTTAATTCATTCCATTCTGTATGTGCTTTTTTCATTTTCCTTGCCTAGATGTAGGACTTTGCATTTCTCCCTGTTAAATACCATTCTGTTAGTCATCACCAACTGTTCAAGCATGTCTAGACCTTTTTAAATCCTCTCTCTTCCCTAGTGTTAGCTATTCCTCCTAGCTTTGTGTCGGCAGCAAACCTGGTCAGTTTCCCCTCAATTCCCTAATCTAGATTATTATAAAAATGTTAAACAACACTGGGCCAGGACAGAGCCCTGTGGTACCTCACTTGAGACATTCTTCTAGTTGGATGTCTCAATCACTTATCAATCCCATATTTGGTCATTTTTTTTCAATAACGATAGTATGAGATACTTTTTAAAATGCTTAACTAAAGTCAAGATATACTATATCTACTGCATTTACGTGAGCAACCTAATCAGCGATTCTCCCATAGAGGGAAATTAGATTAGTCTGGCGTGACTTGTTTGTTACAAACCCATGCTGGATCTGGTTTATTTATCCATTCTCATCCAGATTCCTACATACATGCCGTTTAATAACTTGTTCAAAGATCTTTCTCGTTATAGATGTCAGGCTCACAGGCCTGTAGTTTCCTGTGTCCATCTTCTTCTCTTTCTTGATGATGGGGACAATAATTTCCCTTCCCCAATCTTATTGAACTTCTGTTCTCCAGGATTTTCAAAGATTCCGGCGAGTGGTCCAGCAATTACCTCTGCTGATTCCTTTAGTATCCTAGGATGTGATTCATCTGGATATGGAGACTTGAATTCATTTAAGTTAGCTAAGTGTTCCCTCTCCATCTCTGTGCTTATAGGTAACCTGCATTCTTTTATTCCTTCAATAGGACAGAAAAGATCAGTTGATGTTACAAAACAGATACAAAATAGGAATAATAAAGGTTCCACCTTCCCAACATAATTTTTAACCAATTTACCATTTTCATCTTGTAAGCATTCAATAGCATCTTTGACTTTTCTTTTGCTTTTGACATACTCCAAAATCCTTTATTATTGCTTTTGGCCTCTCTTTCCTGACACTTGCCCTACAGTTTCTGCAGACCGCATTATATTCTTCTTTAGATACCCCCCCCCCCCTCTTTCCATTTGCTGAGCATATCCAGCCATTGGAACCTTCATACCCTGTTTCTGAGATCATTAATATCTGCCTTTCTGAAATCCAACCTTGAAGCCTGAATCCTCTCAGGTCTTGTTTCCCTTGTCTAAATTTAAGAATAGCATGATCACAGCCTCCTTAGGTCCCAGCCACCCTTACTTCCTCAACCATTCCCTCCCTGTTCGTAAGCATTAGGTCTAAGATAGCAGATCCCCTTGTTCTCTCTTTTACCTTTTAGAAGATAAAGTTGTCAGTAAGAGCGGATAAGAATTTGTTGGACCCATTACTTTTGCCTGAGAAAGATTCCCAACAAAAGTCTGAAAAGTTTAAATCACCATGATCACTATGTTGTATTTTATGAGAACTTGGCCATCTAATGTAGAAAGAGTTCATCAATATCCTCTGCTTGTCCAGGTGGCCTATAGTAAATGCTTACAATAGTGTCTTTTCTGGGGGTTTATAGACTGTTCTCTGTGGGCAAAGTCATTTCTTGCTGTACCTCTTCATTGCTCTCCTGCGTGAGAACCAGGTACTGGTTACTGAGCAGTATGGATGCTGGCTGACTCCTGATCCTCCTGCTTTTTTGGGTCACACGCTTACATTCCTCTGCTTCTGCAGGTACACTGGACAATAATAATAATAATAATCTTTATTTATATAGTGCCAACATATTCTGCAACGTTTACATAAACAGGGGGATACAGAATGACAAAAGTACAAAAATACAAAAACCACAGTTACATGTAATAATCAATTGATGATAACTAGAGATGAGCGAGCACCAAAATGCTCGGGTGCTCGTTACTCGGGACGAACTTTTCGCGATGCTCGAGGGTTCGTTTCGAGTAACGAACCCCATTGAAGTCAATGGGCGACCCGAGCATTTTTGTATTTCGCCGATGCTCGCTAAGGTTTCCATGTGTGAAAATCTGGGCAATTCAAGAAAGTGATGGGAACGACACAGCAACGGATAGGGCAGGCGAGGGGCTACATGTTGGGCTGCATCTCAAGTTCACAGGTCCCACTATTAAGCCACAATAGCGGCAAGAGTGGGCCCCCCCCCCCCTCCCAACAACTTTTACTTCTGAAAAGCCCTCATTAGCATGGCATACCTTAGCTAAGCACCACACTACCTCCAACAAAGCACAATCACTGCCTGCATGACACTCCACTGCCACTTCTCCTGGGTTACATGCTGACCAACCGCCCCCCCTCCCCCCCACAGCGCACACCAAAGTGTCCCTGCGCAGCCTTCAGCTGCCCTCATGCCACACCACCCTCATGTCTATTTAGAAGTGCGTCTGCCATGAGGAGGAACCGCAGGCACACACTGCAGAGGGTTGGCACGGCTAGGCAGCGACCCTCTTTAAAAGGGGCGGGGCGATAGCCCACAATGCTGTACAGAAGCAATGAGAAATAGAATCCTGTGCCACCGCCATCAGGAGCTGCACACGTGGGCATAGCAATGGGGAACCTATGTGCCACACACTATTCATTCTGTCAAGGTGTCTCTGCATGCCCCAGTCAGACCGGGCTTTTTAATTCATAGACACAGGCAGGTACAACTCCCTATTGTGAAGTCCCTGTCGACCGACAGCATGGGTGGCTCCCTGGAACCCACCGGCGATACACAAAAATATCCCATTGCATTGCCCAACACAGCTGAGGTAGTAATGTCGTGCTTAATGCAGGTGGGCTTCGGCCCACACTGCATGCCCCAGTCAGACTGGGGTTCTTTACAAGTGGACACATGTAAGTTAAACTCCGTGTGCACCTACAGCATGGGTGGCTCCCTGGAACCCACCGGCGATACACAAAAATATCCCATTGCATTGCCCAACACAGCTGAGGTAGTAATGTCGTGCTTAATGCAGGTGGGCTTCGGCCCACACTGCATGCCCCAGTCAGACTGGGGTTCTTTACAAGTGGACACATGTAGGTTAAACTCCGTGTGCACCTACAGCATGGGTGGCTCCCTGGAACCCACCGGCGATACACAAAAATATCCCATTGCATTGCCCAACACAGCTGAGGTAGTAATGTCGTGCTTAATGCAGGTGGGCTTCGGCCCACACTGCATGCCCCAGTCAGACTGGGGTTCTTTACAAGTGGACACATGTAAGTTAAACTCCGTGTGCACCTACAGCATGGGTGGCTCCCTGGAACCCACCGGCGATACACAAAAATATCCCATTGCATTGCCCAACACAGCTGAGGTAGTAATGTCGTGCTTAATGCAGGTGGGCTTCGGCCCACACTGCATGCCCCAGTCAGACTGGGGTTCTTTACAAGTGGACACATGTAGGTTAAACTCCGTGTGCACCTACAGCATGGGTGGCTCCCTGGAACCCACCGGCGATACACAAAAATATCCCATTGCATTGCCCAACACAGCTGAGGTAGTAATGTCGTGCTTAATGCAGGTGGGCTTCGGCCCACACTGCATGCCCCAGTCAGACTGGGGTTCTTTACAAGTGGACACATGTAAGTTAAACTCCGTGTGCACCTACAGCATGGGTGGCTCCCTGGAACCCACCGGCGATACACAAAAATATCCCATTGCATTGCCCAACACAGCTGAGGTAGTAATGTCGTGCTTAATGCAGGTGGGCTTCGGCCAACACTGCATGCCCCAGTCAGACTGGTAATATGTACCTTAACAGTAACCGCGTTGGTGGTAATGTGGTGGTGACTGCGGACCTAGTAGCACGGTTTTATTTTGTTGGTTTTCGGAATGTGGCCAGGATTAAGTGGGCCGTGGCGGGGGATGTTTTGGAGGCACTACGTGTCCTCTCCACGTGTCCGTAATTATATGCACCTTAACAGTAACAGCGTTGGTGGGAAATGGCCTCGCCGCCATCATGTCTTTGGGAAGCCTCTGTTTCCACACCCCAGAGACATACCATTAGCAGCGGTATAGGCAGAGCCCAAAATTAGTAACATTTCAGCCGTAGCATTAGCGACAGGCCCCACTAACATATCACTAGCAGCATTATAGGGGGAGCACAGTCTTAGTTCCATTTCAGTAATAGTAGCAGCCTACACAGGCCCCAGTAACAATTCCGAAGCAGCAGTATAGTGGGAGCGCAGTCTTCGTTCCATTTCAGTAATAGTAGCAGCCTACACAGGCCCCAGGAACAATTCCGAAGCAGCAGTATAGTGGGAGCGCAGTCTTAGTTCCATTTCAGTAGCTGCAGTATAGCAAAGGCCCAAGTTACATTTATGTAGCTAAAGTGTAGGCCAACCCCACACACACTTCTGTACCATGAGTGCAGGCGAAGAACATACAAATTGCTATGATTACACTGTAGGTGAGGGCCCCAAAACATTGGTGTACCAACAGTACTAATGTACTTCAGTAAAAATTGGCCATGCCCAACCAAGATGGCAGGTGAAACCCATTAATCGCTTTGGTTAATGTGGCTTAAGTGGTAACTAGGCCTGGAGGCAGCCCAGTTTAACGAAAAATTGGTTCAAGTTAAAGTTCCAACACTTTTAAGAGCATTGAAACGTATAAAAAAATTTTAGAAAAATTATTTGAGTGAGCCTTGTGGCCCTAAGAAAAATTGCCGTTCAGCGTGATTACGTGAGGTTTCAGGAGGAGGAGCAGGAGGAGGAGGAGGAATATTAGACACAGATTGATGAAGCAGAAATGTCCCCGTTTTGGATGGTGAGAGAGAACGTAGCTTCCATCCGCGGGTGCAGCCTACGTATTGCTTACGTATCGCTGCTGTCCGCTGGTGGAGAAGAGAAGTCTGGGGAAATCCAGGCTTTGTTCATCTTGATGAGTGTTAGCCTGTCGGCACTGTCGATTGACAGGCGGGTACGCTTATCTGTGATGATTCCCCCCGCACTAAACACCCTTTCCGACAAGACACTAGCCGCAGGACAAGCAAGCACCTCCAGGGCATACAGCGCTAGTTCAGGCCACGTGTCCAGCTTCGACACCCAGTAGTTGTAGGTGGCAGAGGCGTCACGGAGGATGGTCGTGCGATCAGCTACGTACTCCCTCACCATCCTTTTACAGTGCTCCCGCCGACTCAGCCTTGACTGGGGAGCGGTGACACAGTCTTGCTGGGGAGCCATAAAGCTGTCCAGGCCCTTAAAGACTGTTGCACTGCCTGGGCTGTACATGCTGCTCAATCTCCGCACCTCCCCTGGTACCTGGCCCTCGGAACTGCGCCTTCTGCCACTAGCACTGTCGGATGGGAATTTTACCATCAGCTTGTCCGCCAGGGTCCTGTGGTATAGCAACACTCTCGAACCCCTTTTCTCTTCGGGAATGAGAGTGGGAAGGTTCTCCTTATAGCGTGGGTCGAGCAGTGTGTACACCCAGTAATCCGTAGTGGCCAGAATGCGTGTAACGCGAGGGTCACGAGAAAGGCATCCTAACATGAAGTCAGCCATGTGTGCCAGGGTACCTATACGCAACACATGGCTGTCCGCACTAGGAAGATCACTTTCAGGATCCTCCTCCTCCTCCTCCTCAGGCCATACACGCTGAAATGATGACAGGCAAGCAGCATGGGTACCGTCAGCAGTGGGCCAAGCTGTCTCTTCCCCCTCCTCCTCATCCTCCTCATGCTCCTCCTCCTCCTCCTGAACGCGCTGAGATATAGACAAGAGGGTGCTCTGACTATCCATCGACATACTGTCTTCCCCCGGCTCTGTTTCCGAGTGCAAAGCGGCTGCCTTTATGGTTTGCAGGGAACTTCTCAAGATGCATAGCAGAGGAATGGTGACGCTAATGATTGCAGCATCGCCGCTCACCACCTGGGTAGACTGCTCAAAGTTTCGAAGGACCTGGCAGATGTCTGCCAACCAGGCCCCCTCTTCTGAAAAGAATTGAGGAGGCTGACTCCCACTGCGCCGCCCATGTTGGAGTTGGTATTCCACTATAGCTCTACGCTGCTCATAGAGCCTAGCCAACATGTGGAGAGTAGAGTTCCACCGTGTGGGCACGTCGCACAGCAGTCGGTGCACTGGCAGATTAAACCGATGTTGCAGGGTGCGCAGGGTGGCAGCGTCCGTGTGGGACTTGCGGAAATGTGCGCAGAGCCGGCGCACCTTTACGAGCAGGTCTGACAAGCGTGGGTAGCTTTTCAGAAAGCGCTGAACCACCAAATTAAAGACGTGGGCCAGGCATGGCACGTGCGTGAGGCTGCCGAGCTGCAGAGCCGCCACCAGGTTACGGCCGTTGTCACACACGACCATGCCCGGTTGGAGGCTCAGCGGCGCAAGCCAACGGTCGGTCTGCTCTGTCAGACCCTGCAGCAGTTCGTGGGCCATGTGCCTCCTATCTCCTAAGCTGAGTAGTTTCAGCACGGCCTGCTGACGCTTGCCCACCGCTGTGCTGCCACGCCGCGCGACACCGACTGCTGGCGACGTCCTGCTGCTGCTGACACATCTAGATTGCGAGACAGATTTTGAGGAGGAGGAGGAGGGTGCTTTAGTGGAAGAAGCATACACCGCCGAACATACCACCACCGAGCTGGGGCCCGCAATTCTGGGGGTGGGTAGGACGTGAGCAGTCCCAGGCTCTGACTCTGTCCCAGCCTCCACTTAATTCACCCAATGTGCCGTCAGGGAGATGTAGTGGCCCTGCCCGCCTGTGCTTGTCCACGTGTCCGTAGTTAAGTGGACCTTGCCACTAACCGCATTGGTGAGGGCGCGTACAATGTTGCGGGAGACGTGGTCGTGCAGGGCTGGGACGGCACATCGGGAAAAGTAGTGGCGACTGGGAACTGAGTAGCGCGGGGCCGCCGCCGCCATCATAGCTTTGAAAGCCTCCGTTTCCACAACCCTATATGGCAGCATCTCAAGGCTGATAAATTTGAAGTTGAATATAGACATTTCTTGTCCTGGAAAATTCTGAAGAGTTACTTCTGCTTTGTCAAGGAAATCCTCACCGTCCTTACGTGGTTTCAATGTAGCTATTCTCTCCTGAAGACTTGGCACCTTTTCATCCAGTAGAGACAAAATCTTGTATTTCTGGCAGGCGAAGTCTGGCTTTTTCTCTGATAGGTCTGTAAACATATGTTTCAGCTCACAATATGGCTCCTCTCCCCTTCCATGTTGTCAGTTGATGTCCACTTCCAAACTCCTAAATGTCAAGAATTCTCATAACGATAATTAACCTATGGGAAATTAGTAAGTGAAAAAAATTTGCTAGACCCAACTAAACCCCGTGATCATCCCACTCACAGTGACTCTGCTTATGCTGGGGAAAGTGAAAATTATCTTTCTGGAGCTCCAATCCATTGTTCTTACATTGTTCTCCATTGTCACAGCGATTCTTCACTCTTCCCAGAATGCACCGATAATAAGCAAATAATTATAATCTCTCTAGAGCTTTAATCCGTGTTCTGGTGATGTCCTCCTGAAGTCCTGCAATGCATTATCATAGGAATCATAGCTTTTATGGTTCAAGCCCCCTACAGGGACATAAATTTTTTTTTTAAATAAATAAATTTAGAAGGAGCCTCTCAATAATCTGCAATGCTATCATTGAAGTGAATGGAACAGCAGCATGCCTGCATGACTTCAACTCATGGGACCCAGGGACCAACCAGATTACCGGTCTCAGTGGTCAAACCCACACCAGTCATCACGTTATTCCCTATCTTGTTGATAGGGGATACCTTTATAACTTGGCACAACACCTTTTGGCCTGTTTCACATATGCTACAAAATCGCATGATTTTGTAGCAATGCAACATCACTACAAAACGCATGTATGGGTTCCTATGGATTCTTTCAGGCTACAAAACATTGATAATGTGAAAGAACCCATTGGAAACCATGGACTTTACATACATGCGTTTTGTAGTGATGTCGTGCGATTTTGTAGCCCGTGTAAACAGGCCTTAATAAGGGGCCTATTTTAATCTCTATGATAAAAATGGGCTCCTTATTAAGGTGCTGGGTTTTAGCACTAAGGACAGTAGGGTCTGGTATGTTTTCTCCACCATTCCCTTCCCACAACCCTTAAGACATTTTCCAACACCCTTGTTTTTGAACAATTCAGTTCTTCGGGAAGGGGGAAACCAGTAACCCAGTAGAAGTGGGGGTAGGACCAAACATAACTGGACTCCCTTTCTTCATGGGCCCTATAGCAACAACATGGTCTGCCTCTATTGTACATATGCCATTGTACAGTGGTACTCCAATCAGGGTAGTATCCTGTAGAGAAATGTGAAAGAGTTTTGACCACTTGTGATGGTTGAGAAGGGAGGACACCAAGATGCTGAGAATCTTGTGCTTCATGTGTGCTAGGGAGGGATATACATAAGGGGTCCTGTTCCTGCCCTCACAATTGGGACATTGTGTTTGTGACACACTGTAAGGCTTTCTGCAGTGTGTGGACTGTGTAGTAGTCCCCGACTCGGCTTTGAATGCCAGATCTGTTGAAGTTGACCCATTGAATAGGAATGAGTGACAGCAAGTTGTTTTTTGCTAATAGCATACTTCACTGAATGATCAATGCACTGAGCAGATCACAAGCCATAGCTGATGCAAGGGGGGAATCTGTGTATGTAAGATGGGCTTGAGAAAGATCTCTGTCGGAGATCGAAATGTCGCCATCTTGGATCAAGGGGAATAAAGTTCATTTCTTGTATATCAGCAGTGTGAACGCTGCCTTCTTTCTATATTGGGACTGTACACATAGTAGTGGCAATGATGAAGTTCTTCAGGATAGGTCATCAATAGTTGTTCGGCAAGATCTGCTCAGGATCCCCACCAATCAGCTGATTGAAGAGGCCATAGTGCTCGGATGAGCACTGCGGCCCCTTTTCAAATCTCTGATGTCACGTTCATAGGTCCAAAACAACAGCTCAGTCACATTCGAGTAAATAGAATTGAGTTGCTAAACCAGGCAGAGCTGCTATACAATGTACAGTGCTGTGTCTGTTGTGGACTGAAGTGGCCACATGCTCACCCAAGCGCCACTGTCACTTCAATCAGCTGATCCAAGCAGCAGACACCTACCTATCAGCTATTAATGATCTATACTGAGGATAAGTCATCAGTAATAAAATCACCTTCCATAAAGAAGAGCAACCAAGTTTGCTGCTGTCCACCATGACACCATCACTATCGACTACTGGTTTGCCTGCACCGGTCTTGTAATGTGTAACACGGTGTCTTACTAGTATAGCTCCTGCAGCCAGTTTCTACACGAATAACAGTACTTCACCAGGTCTGTGTCATCATTTCTCAACAAACTTTGTCTAGCTAATACAGCCTTTATCTATGGAGAACAAGTGCACCTCCATTTTTAATTGCATCACTTCTATGTTTTTTTGCGCACAGAATATATCACCTATAAAAGCTAATATTTATTTTTGAGTCATCATATGAGAAACAGACCCCAGTGGTAAGTGATTGACTCCAAAGTCATCTCCAAAGGGGTTGCCTTCTGCTGGACCATTGGAGCCTATTATGGTGTTGGGGCTGGCTCCACTGATGGATTATAAGTACGTTCCCATATCACTCCATATACAGGAAAAAGAATTGGCAAAAATCCCAATCCTTTTGAGATTAGGTGGCAGAGTGGATCATAGCTACATTATTTTGTAGGCAAACCAAAACTAGCATTGTGGCAGCCTGTTTTTTGATGGCCGGTCAAGTGAGTCCTATGTTACCGATTTCCTATACCCTACATTGGTCTGCACAAATTATTATCTCCATTTTCAGGGTTCTATTTCCTAACTGTTCTTATACATCATCCCATATGTTATTTTACATACAACAAGCGCAAAAGTTGAGAACGGCAATAAGTAGGTAGAAATAACCAAGAATACTTGTGTCAGGGCTCCCAGGTGCCAGATTGTACTGAAGTATATTTGGGTCACAGTTGTGTGTGGTGCCGGCACTACAATACAGAACACACAGCTGCACAAACACACGTCATATACACACGGTTACCACATCCTATGTCCCCGGCCTCCTTGCACTCCGTCTTCTTTTGTTGGGCTTCAGTCTTGTCTTGTGGTTTAAAACAGGTGTAAAAAATAAACCAATATAGAAGATAAAACCAACAGCGATACAAACAGCGACCTAAGAGACATCAATTGCTTGCATTTGTTTATTACATTGCAGATGCTCAGTAACTAAGGCCAATGCACACTTTAGATGGGAGGGTTACCATAACTCTACTTGCTTACACTTGCCAGAATCTCCAATAGACTTTGTGAAAAAAGCCAGTACATGTAGTAGGCGGCATAAGACCAAATGTCCTTCAGCCAAGCGCCTGTAAATGCTTCTGATAGACACAGGGCTGTAACGATGGCGCCCCCTGTTTCTGGAAGTTGGACAATGAAACAGTTGATGCTGCTCATGCTTGTGGGGGGACAATTCGTCATTACGACCATCCAGCGTCTCACATCCCAATAATGCGCCCCTCTCAAACTCTGGTAACGGGGTGAAATCTCTTCTCTGCATCGTAGAGGCATCTAATGGTGAACAAGCTCTACAAGGGGAAGAAGAGGTCACTACACACAAGGAGCCTCCGAGAGCCTCTTATAGGCCAAGGGGGGAACCACTTCTGGGCTGCAGGTAACAAGACCGTTCATCTAATCACCCCACATGCACAACTTTAATAATTTACATACCTACCTGAGATGTAGCTGAATGCTGAGTTTTGCAGAAAAACAGAAACTCCTTCTAGGTGTTGGATGTTTTTTTGACAGGGAGTGTATTTAGCCCATTGGCGTACCCCTGCTGTCTGCAGTCCAGAGCCCGCGGGCTGCATGCATTGGTAGCTTTGACAGTGGGCAGCAAAGGAATGTGGAATAGTAAGTGTAAGACTTACATCCATGGATTCAGCGCTTGAGCTCCTATAAGCCCATAACTTTAGTTTATGAGGCTCATTGATGCTGACAGGTTCTCTTTACGCACTGTATTCTTTCAAACGTATTATGAATCGCCATGCAATTTTGCAGGTGAGCAGGTGTAATATTTGCTAAACCTCAAAAGCATTACCAATCAGTTTGAACAATTGAGCCTATTTGTGATTGTACCACATAAGAATGGTATTTGTCCACCTTGCAGTCACCCTGTGGACACTATATGTGTAGTCACCCTTCAGAAAATTCCTTAAGGAATTCAATCTGTGGGGAAAACTACAGATCCTCCCAGATGCAGACCCTGGGCCAGACCCTCCGCTAAATTCCGGCCTCAAACCACATTTCAGTCCAGATCCCTCCTAAATGGACACCCCAGGACAGACTGGCTATCATATAGAGACCCTAGATCAGATGCTCTTCACCCTCAATAAGGATCCCAAATTGGATACCCCCAAATACACAATAGACTATCTCCTTAAATACCGACCCCAGACAAGACATCCCCCCCAAATACAAGTTCTGAGCCAGACCACCCTCTAAATACTGGCTGGCTATATTGGTGATGTTTAATGCAACCCAGTGGTCCTGGCACCAGCATGGATTCTCAGTCTGCCCAACAGAAAAATTATTACAAACCTATACACCTGTCTGCTCTGCGCCTGGAAAATACAGAGGCTTGCTTATGTTCATGGGCCCCCCACCCTCCACAGTTTGGACCGGATCGGTTGAATCTAAACCTTCATCTGGCTCAGATGCCCACCGGTGAGCCCCTCTGAGCCTGGTCGAGATCTCCACTTCTGGCCTAATTCCAACACTTGGTCACGTGGTATAGAATTTCTTTGTGCCCAACTTGTCGTTGTAGGTCAAGGTAAGGATTTTGCCTCCCTGGAAAACCCTTCTGTGGGCTTTACTGCTCTATTCCAAGGTCTGTCTGGTCTGGGGTCTGAATAAATGGAGGGTTTAATCTGAGGTCTGCATAAATAAGTGGTCCAGTGTAAAGTCTGTAAAGTTGGGGGTCTGGAATGGGGTTTATATAAATGGGGCGCTCTGGTCTGGGGTCTGCATTAAGTGGAAGTCTGCATAAAAGGGGGTCTGGTGTCTTTAAAAACGGGCGTCTGCAGTCTCTTTAAAGGTGATGTCTGGTCTGTGGTCTGTATTAGTTTATGGGGTCTGCATTTATTTTGGGGATTGATGTTGGGGTCATATGTACTATTTGTTATTTAAGTGCTGCAGGTTGATGGCATGTCTTATAAAAATGGACAGGACATAGGGCCAAAACATTAGCCCTCTTTATGCTACTTTTTAGAATCTCGCTGATGTGTCTTCTCAAAAGTTAGAAACAGTGATCCATAGTGCAGAGGGATCTGAATAGAAAATAATAATCACATATAAGGAATATAGGTGCATCTTATAGCATAACATGTATATGAGCCTGTCAGCACAATGGCAGCCAGCCTCAGACTGAATAGCCAAAGCCTCCGTAGATAAAGGAACCAGGGCAAAGAATAAAAGAGGACCACAGTGGAATTTCACTTGTCCACCCAACAACTATCTTATACACATGGAGGACCTTAAAGGGTTCTTCTTTACCAAAATGAAGAGGGGGCACCTTGCAATGATTACTGCCAACCTGCATTCTCTGCTGCTAGTACACGGCCAAGCCAGCTTTAGCTAAATCATTTGAGACAGACTTGTTGCTGGGGAAGTACTGACTGTCAGTTACATCTTCCTATGTCAGGTTGCAGGCAGTTTTTCTCTAGCGACCAGTTTGTCTCTAATTAGTCAAGACTCGAGCTCAAGGCCAGACTGGCACTAAGCTGAGAACAGAGAACGTCAAGGAGGTTGGAATGTGCCTTCTATTTATATGTTCTCTTTAGGTTTTCTCCTACACTCAATAATCAACTGGCTTCTTATGACTTTTGTCCTGTTGGCCCCTGATGCCAAATCTGTACCAACCTTTAACACTTCATAATTATACTGTAGGCTCCAGGGCCCAGCTGTGACTACATCCTCTGCCATATAGTTGCACCCCTGGCTATAAGCTATGGGGAATAAGACAAAATGAACTTATCATAAATTTCATCAAAACACAAGGTCTCAGTACTATTTTTCATGGACCAGCCTCTCAGGTCCTGCACCAGCGGTGTCAGACTGGGGTGCCTAGAGGCTACCAGTGAAATTCATTCCAGGGTCCCACTGAACAGTTATATGCAAATATTACCTGTTTGAGATGCTGTATGCTGCCCATCTGCATGTACTGCAGTGGGTGTACTGCGTTATGCACCGCTTAGGTAGCAGAGGGTACTGGGGGCTCATCCCTGGCTCAGGGCCCACCAGGACATCCAACTGTTCCCCTGTGGGCCAGTCCGAGTCTGCACACCAGCACACTTTTTGACCATCCCAATTTTTTACAGGTTCGTCAAGTAAAATGGGCAACAAAGGAAGCCAATCTTGTGAAACTTTGCATAAAAGAGGGCATTGGAGATACAACAAAGAAAGGTTACATACTGCTCCAACCGGTAGTGTTAAAATTTCAGGATCTTTAATGGTATTATGTAAAAAAAAAATGTTGATATGAAAATTAATATCATGGATATTGTTTTATTGCAACAAACAAACCCTTAATAATAAATCAGCATATTTCCACCCAAGAGAATAACTTTACATTCTAAAAGCTATCAGTCACACAGCAAACAAAAGGCCTCTTTTGTAGGCCTGCTGAAGAGTGATCTACAAGGACAGTCCCACTAAAGTCTCCAGTGGGCACTAATCTGCCACTATAAGGGCATCTATTGTTTATCTCTTCCATACTTTTTATGTCTTGGTGGAATCTTTCTCCTTGCTCTTCGTTGAAGTCCCCAAGGTTTTCTTGAAAGCAATCCACGTGGCCATGAAAATGGTGGCTCTTGATGGCCAGGTTAAAGCCCAGATGTATAAAATTGGAGAGCTCGTCCTCTGCTAACTCTGAGTCGGTATCCGCTGTATGGTGGCCAAGAAAGGTCTTGACAACTACAGTAGAACAAATGAAGACCAGGCATAGGACAGCCTTGTCCACTGAGTTTATGAAATCTTGAATTATTTATGGGCTGTCTAGTCTGGCGACCATAAAAATCATGGCTTTGAGTTTCTCCATGCTCAGTCCAAGGAGTTGATGTGATATGTAATTGATACTGTAGAAATGTAATAAATTAGAATGATTAGAATGGAGGTGTTTTGTCATCTTAAGTAACCTAAACTTACTTATAAGTAATAAATGACACTAAAATATCTGTGAGAAGGCATCGGTGCAGGCTCGGGGTCTTCCCCTCCAGCTAGAGAGACTGGTGACATGTGTCAGGAGCAGGTGATTGTTCTGGTTCTGGCAGGAACACGCCCAACTCTTTTAGGGTCACCATGGTACCCCTGTCTACATACTCTTACCAACTTGGGATGCAACTGTTGATAAATCGTACTAAAAGACCATTTTGACCATCCATAATGTGGTCACATCTAGAGATGAGCGAGCACCAAAATGTTCGGGTGTTCGTTATTCGAAACGAACTTCCCGCGATGTTCGAGGGTTCGTTTCGAATAACGAACCCCATTGAAGTCAATGGGCGACCAGAGCATTTTTGTATTTCGCCGATGCTCGCTAAGGTTTTCATGTGTGAAAATCTGGGCAATTCAAGAAAGTGATGGGAATGACACAGAAACGGATAGGGCAGGCGAGGGGCTACATGTTGGGCTGCATCTCAAGTTCACAGGTCCCACTATTAAGCCACAATACCGGCAAGAGTGGGCCCCCCCCTCCCAACAACTTTTACTTCTGAAAAGCCCTCATTAGCATGGCATACCTTTGCTAAGCACCACACTAGCTACAACAAAGCACAATCACTGCCTGGATGACACTCCGCTGCCACTTCTCCTGGGTTACATGCTGACCAACCGCCCCCCCCTCCCCCCCACAGCGCACACCAAAGTGTCCCTGCGCAGCCTTCAGCTGCCCTCATGCCACACCACCCTCATGTCTATTTAGAAGTGCGTCTGCCATGAGGAAGAACCGCAGGCACACACTGCAGAGGGTTGGCACGGCTAGGCAGCGACCCTCTTTAAAAGGGGCAGGGCGATAGCCCAAAATGCTGTACAGAAGCAATGAGAAATATAATCCTGTGCCACTGCCATCAGGAGCTGCACACGTGGGCATAGCAATGGGGAACCTATGTGCCACACACTATTCATTCTGTCAAGGTGTCTGCATGCCCCAGTCAGACTGGTAATATGTACCTTAACAGTAACCGCGTTGGTGGTAATGTGGTGGTGACTGCGGACCTAGTAGCACGGTTGTATTTTGTTGGTTTTCGGAATGCGGCCAGGATTAAGTGGGTCGTGGCGGGGGGATGGTGTGGGGGCTCTCTTGTTGTGTCGGTAAAGGTGAAATTCTTGGACTGCCACCAGACGAACCAATGCAAAGGCATTTGCCAAGAATGTTTTCCCTGTTGGAGGAGGAGGGGGATGTTTTTGAGGCACTACGTGTCCTCTCCACGTGTCCGTGGTTATATGCACCTTAACAGTAACCGCGTTGGTGGGAAATGGCCTCGCCGCCATCATGTCTTTGGGAAGCCTCTGTTTCCACACCCCAGAGACATACCATTAGCAGCGGTATAGGCAGAGCCCAGAATTCGTAACATTTCAGCCGTAGCAATAGGACAGGCCCCACTAACATATCAGTAGCAGCATTATAGGAGGAGCGCAGTCTTCGTTCCATGTCAGCAATAGTAGCACTCAAGACAGGCCCCAGTAACAATTCCGAAGCAGCAGTATAGCGGGAGCGCAGTCTTCGTTCCATGTCAGCAATAGTAGCACTCAAGACAGGCCCCAGTAACAATTCCGAAGCAGCAGTATAGCGGGAGCGCAGTCTTCGTTCCATGTCAGCAATAGTAGCACTCAAGACAGGCCCCAGTAACAATTCCGAAGCAGCAGTATAGCGGGAGCGCAGTCTTCGTTCCATGTCAGCAATAGTAGCACTCAAGACAGGCCCCAGTAACTATTCCGAAGCAGCAGTATAGTGGGAGCGCAGTCTTAGTTCCATTTCAGTAGCCTTAGTATAGCCAAGGCCCAAGTTACATTTATGTAGCTAAAGTGTAGGCCAACCCCACACACCTTTCTGTACCATGAGTGCAGGCGAAGAACATACAAATTGCTATGATTACACTGTAGGTGAGGGCCCCAAAAAATTGGTGTACCAACAGTACTAATGTACCTCAGTAAAAATTGGCCATGCCCAACCAAGATGGCAGGTGAATCGCTTTGGTTAATGTGGCTTAAGTGGTAACTAGGCCTGGAGGCAGCCCAGTGTAACGAAAAATTGGTTCAAGTTAAAGTTCCAACGCTTTTAAGCGCATTGAAACTTATAAAAATTGTTCAGAAAAATTATTTGAGTGAGCCTTGTGGCCCTAAGAAAAATTGCCCGTTCAGCGTGATTACGTGAGGTTTCAGGAGGAGGAGCAGGAGGAGGAGGAGGAATATTAGACACAGATTGATGAAGCAGAAATGTCCCCGTTTTGGATGGTGAGAGAGAACGTAGCTTCCATCCGCGGGTGCAGCCTACGTATTGCTTACGTATCGCTGCTGTCCGCTGGTGGAGAACAGAAGTCTGGGGAAATCCAGCCTTTGTTCATCTTGATGAGTGTTAGCCTGTCGGCACTGTCGGTTGACAGGCGGGTACGCTTATCTGTGATGATTCCCCCAGCCGCACTAAACACCCTCTCCGACAAGACGCTAGCCGCAGGACAAGCAAGCACCTCCAGGGCATACAGCGCTAGTTCAGGCCACGTGTCCAGCTTCGACACCTAGTAGTTGTAGGGGGCAGAGGCGTCACAGAGGATGGTCGTGCGATCGGCTACGTACTCCCTCACCATCCTTTTACAGTGCTCCCGCCGACTCAGCCTTGACTGGGGAGCGGTGACACAGTCTTGGTGGGGAGCCATAAAGCTGGCCAGGCCCTTAAAGACTGTTGCACTGCCTGGGATGTACATGCTGCTCGATCTCCGCACCTCCCCTGCTACCTTGCCCTCGGTACTGCGCCTTCTGCCACTAGCGCTGTCGGCTGGGAATTTTACCATCAGCTTGTCCGCAAGGGTCCTGTCGTATAGCAACACTCTCGAACCCCTTTCCTCTTCGGGAATGAGAGTGGGCAGGTTCTCCTTATAGCGTGGGTCGAGCAGTGTGTACACCCAGTAATCCGTCGTGGCCAGAATGCGTGCAACGCGAGGGTCACGAGAAACGCATCCTAACATGAAGTCAGCCATGTGTGCCAGGGTACCTGTACGCAACACATGGCTGTCTTCACTACGCAGATCACTGCCAGGATCCTCCTCCTCCTCCTCAGGCCATACACGCTGAAAGGATGACAGGCAATCAGCCGGTGTACCGTCAGCAGTGGGCCAAGCTGTCTCTTCCCCCTCCTCCTCATCCTCCTCATGCTCCTCCTCCTCCTCCTGTACGCGCTGAGAAATAGACAGGAGGGTGCCCTGACTATCCAGCGGCATACTGTCTTCCCCCGCCCCCGTTTCCGAGCGAAAGCAGCTGCCTTTATGGTTTGCAGGGAATTTCTCAAGATGCATAGCAGAGGAATGGTGACGCTAATGATTGTAGCATCGCCGCTCACCACCTGGGTAGACTCCTCAAAATTACCAAGGACATGGCAGATGTCTGCCAACCAGGCCCACTCTTCTGAAAGGAATTGAGGAGGCTGACTCCCACTGCGCCGCCCATGTTGGAGTTGGTATTCGACTATAGCTCTACGCTGTTCATAGAGCCTGGCCAACATGTGGAGCGTAGAGTTCCACCGTGTGGGCACGTCGCACAGCAGTCGGTGCACTGGCAGCTTAAAGTGATGTTGCAGGGTGCGCAGGGTGGCAGCGTCCGTGTGGGACTTGCGGAAATGTGCGCAGAGCCGGCGCGCCTTTACGAGCAGGTCTGACAAGCGTGGGTAGCTTTTCAGAAAGCGCTGAACCACCAAATTAAAGACGTGGGCCAGGCATGGCACGTGCGTGAGGCTGCCGAGCTGCAGAGCCGCCACCAGGTTACGGCCGTTGTCACACACGACCATGCCCGGTTGGAGGCTCAGCGGCGCAAGCCAGCGGTCGGTCTGCTGTGTCAGACCCTGCAGCAGTTCGTGGGCCGTGTGCCTCTTATCGCCTAAGCTGAGTAGTTTCAGCACGGCCTGCTGACGCTTGCCCACCGCTGTGCTGCCACACCGCGCGACACCGACTGCTGGCGACATGCTGCTGCTAACACATCTTGATTGCGAGACAGAGGAGGAGGAGGAGGGTGCTTTAGTGGAGGAAGCATACACCTCCGCAGATACCACCACCGAGCTGGGGCCCGCAATTCTGGGGGTGGGTAGGACGTGAGCGGTCCCAGGCTCTGACTCTGTCCCAGCCTCCACTAAATTCACCCAATGCGCCGTCAGGGAGATGTAGTGGCCCTGCCCGCCTGTGCTTGTCCACGTGTCCGTTGTTAAGTGGACCGTGGCAGTAACCGCGTTGGTGAGGGCGCGTACAATGTTGCGGGAGACGTGGTCGTGCAGGGCTGGGACGGCACATCGGGAAAAGTAGTGGCGACTGGGAACTGAGTAGCGCGGGGCCGCCGCCTCCATGATACTTTTGAAGGACTCCGTTTCCACAACCCTATACGGCAGCATCTCAAGGCTGATGAATTTTTCTATGCGGACAGTTAACGTTTGAGCGTGCGGGTGCGTGGCGGCGTACTTGCGCTTGCGCTCCAACAGTTGCGCAAGCGACGGCTGGACGGTGCACTGAACTACACTGCTGGATGTGGCCGAGGACAGCGGAGATGAGGGTGTGGGTGCAGGCCATGAGGCGGTAGTGCCTGTGTCCTGAGAGGGGGGTTGCATCTCAGTGGCAGGTTGGGGCACAGGGGGAGAGGCAGGGGTGCAAACCGGAGGCGCTGAACGGCCTTCGTCCCACCTTGTGGGGTGCTTGGCCATCATATGTCTGCGCATGGTGGTGGTGGTGAGGCTGTTGGTGTTGGCTCCCCGGCTGAGCTTTGCGCGACAAAGGTTGCACACCACTGTTCGTCGGTCGTCAGGCGTCTCTGTGAAAAACTGCCAGACCTTAGAGCACCTCGACCTCTGCAGGGTGGCATGGCGCGTGGGGGCGCTTTGGGAAACAGTTGGTGGATTATTCGGTCTGGCCCTGCCTCTACCCCTGGCCACCGCACTGCCTCTTGCAACCTGCCCTGCTGATGCCCTTGACTCCCCCTCTGAAGACCTGTCCTCCTGAGTAAGCGTTGCACACCAGGTGGGGTCAGTCACCTCATCGTCCTGCTGCTCTTCCTCCAAATCCTCTGTGCGCTGCTCCCTCGGACTTACTTCCCTTACTACTACCTCACTGCAAGACAACTGTGTCTGATCGTCATCGTCCTCCTCACCCACAGAAAGTTGTTGAGACAGTTGGCGTAAGTCCCCAGCCTCTTCCCCCAGACCCCGGGAACTTTCGAATGGTTGGGCATCAGTGACGATAAACTCCTCTGGTGGGAGAGGAACCGCTGCTGCCCAATCTAAGCAGGGGCCCGAGAACAGTTCCTGGGAGTGTTCCCGCTCCTGAGCAGGTGTCATTGTAGTGGAGTGAGGAGGCTGGGAGGAAGGAGGAGCAGCAGACAGAGGATTCGGATTTGCAGCAGTGGACGGCGCAGAACTGCGTGTTGACGATAGGTTGCTCGAAGCACTTTCTGCCATCCAGGACAGGACCTGCTCACACTGCTCATTTTCTAATAACCGTCTCCCGCGTGGACCCATTAATTGGGCGATGAATGTGGGGACGCCAGAAACGTGCCTCTCTCCTAATCGCGCAGCAGTCGGCTGCGACACACCTGGATCAGGAGCTCGGCCTGTGCCCACACCCTGACTTGGCCCTCCGCGTCCTCGGCCGCGTCCACGTCCTCTAGGCCTACCCCTACCCCTCAGCATGCTGTATTACCAGTGATTTGATTTCACAGGCAGGAAATAAATTGGCGCAAGACTGCAGCCAAATATAATTTTTTCCACTGCCTCTATTGAATGAATAATCTAAGTTTAATAACTGTGCTGTGTCCCTGCTAATGTGTCACAGAACGTGAGGGTAGCAGAGTTATTAACTCTGGCAGAGCAGGTATTTTTTTTCCCAATTAAGGAAAGCAAATGGCGAAGCCAGGAGTAAAACGTAGCTGGGTGCGTCTGATTTTTAAACGTTGCACACGCAGCCGACACATGTCCACCGCCCTTAGGACGGACAGAGGCAGGACAAATACAATTATTTTCAGTTTTTTTCCACCAAAAGGCAGCACTGCGTATATTCAATGAACATGAGAAGTTTAATAACTGTGCTGGGGCCCTGCTAATGTGGCACAGAACGTGAGGGTAGCAGAGTTATTAACTCTGGCAGAGCAGGTATTTTTTTTCCCAATTAAGGAAAGCAAATGGCGAAGCCAGGAGTAAAACGTAGCTGGGTGCGTCTGATTTTTAAACGTTGCACACGCAGCCGACACGTGTCCACCGCCCTTAGGATGGACAGAGGCAGGACAAATACAATTATTTTCAGTTTTTTTCCACGAAAAGGCAGCACTGCGTATATTCAATGAACATGAGAAGTTTAATAACTGTGCTGTAGCCCTGCTAATGTGTCACAGAACGTGAGGGTAGCAGAGTTATTAACTCTGGCAGAGCAGGTATTTTTTTCCCAATTAAGGAAAGCAAATGGCGAAGCCAGGAGTAAACCGTAGCTGGGTGCGTCTGATTTTTAAACGTTGCACACGCAGCCGACACGTGTCCACCGCCCTTAGGACGGACAGAGGCAGGACAAATACAATTATTTTCAGTTTTTTTCCACCAAAAGGCAGCACTGCGTATATTCAATGAACATGAGAAGTTTAATAACTGTGCTGTGTCCCTGCTAATGTGTCACAGAACGTGAGGGTAGCAGAGTTATTAACTCTGGCAGAGCAGGTATTTTTTTCCCAATTAAGGAAAGCAAATGGCGAAGCCAGGAGTAAAGCGTAGCTGGGTGCGTCTGATTTTTAAAGGTGTCACACGCAGCCGACACGTGTCCACCGCCCTTAGGACGGACAGAGGCAGGACAAATAGAATTATTTTCAGTTTTTTTCCACCAAAAGGCAGCACTGCGTATATTCAATGAATAATAACTGTGTTGTGGCCCTGCCTACACAATTCTTTCCCTGCAGTATCAATGGAGGGTGCAATGCTCTGCAGAGGCGATTTTGAGAAGAAAAAAAAAATGCAGCACAGCTAACAGCAGCCAGCACAGTACTGCACACGGTTAAATATGGCCCTAGAAAGGACCGTTGAGGTTCTTGAAGGCTACACTCACTCCTAACACTCTCCCTGCCTATGCAGCACTTCTGTCCCTAATGCCGGGTGCAACGGTCTGCAGAGGCGATTTTGAGAAAAAAAATAATTGCCACTGCTAACAGCAGCCAACACACAGCTATCAGTGGCCCTAATAAGGACCTTTGGGGGGTCTTGAAGCCTACACTAACTACCAATTCTTTCCCTACAGCAGCTCCGGTACAAACAGCACTGTCCCTCATCTAACTCACACGGCATCTGAGGCGAGCCGTGGGAGGGGCCGACTTTTATATTCGGCGGACACCTGATCACCCCAGCCACTCACAGCAGGGGGGTGGTATAGGGCTGGAACAACACAGGGGGAAGTTGTAATGCCTTCCCTGTCTTTCAATTGGCCAGAAAAGCGCGCTAACGTCTCAGGGAAGGAAGTGAAAGTAACCCGAACACCGCATGGTGTTCGTTACGAATAACGAACATCCCGAACACCCTAATATTCGCACGAATATCAAGCTCGGACGAACACGTTCGCTCATCTCTAGTCACATCCCATTCTCCCCATTACTACACCGCTTTCTGTACCATTTCTGGACGACCATTGGCTGGAGCATGCATCTCAACTGCACCCGTGTTCACCGGCTGCTGCCCCCACTTCAATTCAAACCCGGATGGTTCACGAGATCCTACAGGGTACATTCAATCCTTGTGGTATGAACCTTCCACTCTCTAGTAGACATAACACAATGTATGCCCTTCTCTTTACCCCTTGAGGAGCTGTTGCATCCAGTTTAGCCATTTTTAGAATATCCCGTTTCGCACTGCTGTGTGCTTCATTCTGAAAAAGTAAAAAAAAAACACAATATATGAAGTACAGAAAAAAAAATTGTTTTTGTTAGAGGGCTCTCCTAATTTTAATCAGTCACAGTTTGTCACACTGCTGGGATCCCCAGCGATCAGCTCTAATCTGTGTTAGAATGGGACAGGATATATTTACTGTCCTATAGCGCTCCCGCAGTACAAAAGAGGCATTACACAGTTCTTATTATAACAATTGAGCATATGTCTCATGTTTTTTATGTACAAAATGTGCAAATTTGGCACAAGCTTTTTGAAAAGTGTGTGGGGCCGGAAACTGGTGTGAATTGTACCCGAAACCTATGCCAGGTTGTGACTTTCAGATTTCAGTCTGGCACATGAAGGTGCCACGAGATACATTAGACGCCCTTACACTGACACATACAAAGAAACAAAGGTCTGCACACATAACAAATACATTAGGTGTGAAGGTGCACAATAAAAGCATTGGCTTCAACAAATAACAACAAATAAGCGTTGTATATGCAACAAAAAACAACGAAAAAAAACTAAGTCTGTACATCGCTTTTTTATGCGAATGTATTTATAATTATTTTTTATATCTTTTATAACTTTTTATACTTTTATATTTTTGGGCTTATAATCTTTGCTTTATATTTTTCTCTTTTACATTTTTGGACGTTTACGTCTTTTATACTTTTTTTTTCTTTATTATTATTGCTGCAGCATACTTGCTGCAATCAGGAAGTGGAGCTGGGGTGATGTCACAACGTCAGCCCTGGTCCACAAGACTGTGTCCTGTCATTTGACATTGGGTGCCGATATGGGCCCTTGCTCCAGACATACTGCAAATTTTTTAATCCTCTTTTACTACATATGACTTGGAGTGAATGTGATAAACAATAGCATACAAGTTGTCAGGAAATCCCTCAGTGGGCTCATTGTATAATTGGCCCTTCTTCTCTTCCCTCTTACAACATCTCCTGTGGTGTATGGACTGATTGGCCAACAGACAAGTATTTTCCCTAGCCAGTCAATTGGGCAAAATGGAAGTGTATTTATTCTAGACCCGCCTCTACATGGGCGCCAGTTATTCTCCTGCCTGAGGTGATTGGTGGGGCAGCGGACTCTTGTTACCGAAATACCTGTGTGTATCTATTCTGTCAGGGGCTTATTCACTTCTACCTTATACAGAGCTATATACATTGCTCTTTCCATCTGCATTAAACATCTTCTCTATCTCCATCTAAGGACAGACTAGACCCCCAGGTTAATGATGTAGGGCCGCTCCTATCAGGGCGATCGCCCTACTTCTGGGCAGGGTCTGCCACAGCATGGCTGGTTAGGAATAGCATTCCCTTCCCCATATTTCTATTACTGTTATTTGCTCTATTTTGTATTTCCCACATTCTGATGATATGTACTTATTGTTAAAAAAAATCCAGCATCTAGAAGGAGTTGTTGTTATGCTGCAAAGCTCATCCTGCAGTTACATCTCAGGCAGATTTGTTACATCTTGGAGCAAAGCATTGGAATCTGAGAAGCGGGATGGTCATATAAACAAATTGCCCTCTGCCTGGGCCGTTCTAACCAGACTGTTAGATGTTGTGACCAGTGGATGCGTGAGGGCACAAAAGGCAGGACCCCCCAACAGACCACCAGTAGAGAGAATCAACTGACATCTGACAAGCATGAGCAGCTCCAGCTGTTTTGTTGTCCACCACCCAGAGACAGGTGGCATTACACTCATGTATGTGTGGGATCCATTTCCAAATGTTTGGCTGAAGAACATTTGGTCTTACGGCTCCCATTACATGTTCTACCTTTGATAACATCTTCTCCGTTTGCATTGGTATTGTGAACAATTAAACTAGGTGCTATGTGATGGAACAGGGTTGTCATTAACATGAATCCGTGTTTATTTTGCACAGTGACGATGGCCGTGTTCATGTCTGGAGACCTCGAGGTAAGTGCCTCAATCCTGACTTTGCTGTGGAGGGTCACACTGCCCCCTGCTGGTATGATGGTCTAGAGGGCCATCGCATATGACAGTTGGTCCCCCCTAGTAGTGGTACAAGGGACAATGACAGCTCAGCGATATTTTCAGGACATCCTGCAGCCACATGTGTTCCTCTCATGGCGGCTTCCAGCAGGATAATGCTCGGCCGCACACACAAAGGAGTCACAGGAGCCCCCACAACATTGTCACACTTCCGTAGCCACCCGATTTATTGCCAATAGAACATGTATGGGACCATCTGGGATGCCAACTTCTACAGCCTATGAGTTTGCAGGATCTAGAGTCTCAGTTACAGCAAACGTGTATGCTCTATGCCCGCCTATATCACATCTTGTATCCAAGCTAGAGGTGGTACAACAGGGTACTAGAGCCTCCATGCCTGCTGGTATCACATCTTGTATCCAAGCTAGAGGCGGTACAACAGGGTACTAGAGCCACCATGCCCACAGTATCACATCTTGTATCCAAGCTAGAGGTGGCCTAACAGGGTACTAGAGCTTTCATACCCACCATTTCACATCTGGTATCCAAACTAGAGGTGGTACAACAGGGTACTAGAGCCTCCATGCCCACCCATATCACGTCTTGTATCCAAGCTAGAGGTGGCCCAACAGGGTACTAGAGCCTCCATACCCGCGCATATCACATCTTGTATCCAAGCTAGAGGCAGCCCAACAGGGTACTAGAGTCTCCATTCCCGCCTATATCACATCTTGCATCCAGGCTAGAAGTGATATAACAGGGTACTAGAGCCCTCATGCCTGCCCGCTTCACATCTTGTATGCAAGCTAGAGGTGGCCCAATAGGGTACTCCATGTCCGTCCATATCACATCTGGTATCCAAGCTAGAGGTAGCCCAACAGGATACTAGAGCCTCCATGCCCACCTGTATTACATCTTGTATCCAAGCTAGAGGCGGTACAACAGGGTACTAGAGCCTCCATGCCCGCCTGTATCAAACCTTATATCCAAGCTAAAGGCAGTACAATGAGGCACTAGAGCCCCCATGCCCACTCATATCACATCTTGTATCCAAGCTAGAGTCAGTACAATAGGGTACTAGAGCCTCCATGCCCACAGTATCACATCTTGTATCCAAGCTAGAGGTAGCCTAACAGGGTACTAGAGCCTTCATACCTACCGTTTCACATCTGGTATCCAAACTAGAGGTAGTACAACAGGGTACTAGAGCCTACATGCCAGCCCGTATCCAATCTTGTATCCAAGCTAGAGATGGTACAACAGGGTACTAGAGCCTCTATGCTTGCCCGTATCACATCGTCTAGGGGAGGGATTGTTTTTACAATAAGTGTATGTCTGTATTGGTCCACGTAGACCTCTATTACATCTTGGTCTGACATGTTGGTGATGTCTGTGAGAGGCTCTGTGCTTGTCCCCTGCACAAATGTAACATTTATATTTTTATGTCTTTTATCCTTTATACTGTTTTATACTTTTGTATCTTTAATATTTGTACACATTTTTGTTGATGCTTTGACTTTCTGTTACTTTGTGTCACACCTGTGGTCGATGTTCTTGCTGAGCTGTTGGATGATTTCTCCCATTATTATTGGGTACTGAGGTTACATCAAAGCCCTCAGGCTCTTTGTGTCACCGTGCATCACTGGAGGCACAGAAATAAAGCCCCTGATCCTTGGACGCCAGAGACATTATTCTTAGAGTACTGTGTTTGTCTTTTTCTGTCCTATTCATTTCGTAGCCAGTCTGGTAGCCATTTTCATAGTTTGGTTTATCTCCCCGCAGCATACGGGTGACCAGCCTCAGCCCTAGTCCCCGGCTGTGGTAATACCAGTACATCCAGTCATGGTCTGTAGTCCGCTGCTCACAGTTCATTATCACCTCTGATCCAACCTTTCCTACAAGGTGTTCAGGGCTTTGAGTGATGGTGGCTTTTAGGGCAAGACCTGCAGAGAAGGAAGGAGAGACCATCATTCCTCAAGGACTATAATCATACCCATCACCATTATGGACATTTTATATCTCTAATATCTTATACATTATCTATTTAGCACCATGAACACTTAATTCACCATAGATTAAAATGTGGCGTGACGAATTGTCCACTGATGAGAGAATGTTCTAGATGTATTTCTAAACTCTTACATTCATTGTCCATAGTTGTTTTTGTATCTAGAACAAATGATGAATCAAAAATACCAGCAGGTCACAGGGCTCAATGGGTGGAGGGAGATATCAGCTTCAGTGTGCACGGGGTTAATCCTAAATCCTTCTAATACTTACAAACTGGAAGGAAACCGCAGAACAGGACCCTCTGGATGGAAGACATGACTGGTGATACCGCTCTTACAAGATATGTGATCTGTATGATACACAGGAAGGAGGACGCCCCTCCTCTTAGTTACGTAGCTTCTCTAGAACTTCTATTAAAAAGTATAGTTCTGTTTCCAGATACAATGTACTAGGAATAATCCAGACAAACCAGGACTGTGTAGCGGTAATGTTATAGGGTGATCTATCTATGTATCTAATTATCTACAGTATCTATCTCATATCTGTCTAATTATCTATCTATACCATATCTATCTCACACGCTGACACTTGGGGTACAGGATCTTGACACACTTATTCTTGAGGGGCAGGATAATGACCCCCTGACTGTTGGGGTACAGAATAATGACACGCTGATACTTGGGGTACAGGATAATGACAAACATACTTGGGGGACAGGATAGTGACACCCTGATACTTGGGGTACAGGATAATGACAGGCTGATACTTAGGGGACAGGATAATGACATGCTGATACTTAGGGGACAGGATAATGACATGCTGATACTTAGGGGACAGGATAATGACACGCTGATACTTGGGGGACAGGATAATGACACGCTGATACTTGGGGGACAGGATAATGACACGCTGATACTTGGGGGACAGGATAATGACACGCTGATACTTGGGGGGACAGGATAATGACACACTTATACTTGGGGGACAGGATAATGACACGCTAATACTTGGGGGACAGGATAATGACACGCTGATACTTGGGGGACAGGATAATGACACGCTGACACTTGGGGGACAGGATAATGACACGATGATACTTGGGGGACAGGATAATGACACGCTGACACTTGGGGGACAGGATAATGACACAATGGCACGTGGAGTACAGGATAATGACACGCTGACACTTGGGGGACAGGATAATGACACACTGACACTTGGGGGACAAGATAGTGACACGCTGATACTTGGGGGACAGGATAATGACACGCTGACACTTGGGGGACAAGATAGTGACACGCTGACACTTGGGGGACAGGATAATGACACGCTGACACTTGGGGGACAAGATAGTGACACGCTGATACTTGGGGGACAGGATAATGATATGCTGACACTTGGGGGACAGGATAATGACACGCTGATACTTGGGGGACAGGATAATGACACGCTGATACTTTGGGGGACAGGATAATGACACGCTGATACTTGGGGAACGGGATATTGACACGCTGACACTTGGGGGACAGGATAATGACACGCTGATACTTGGGGGACAGGATAATGACACGCTGATACTTGGGGGACAGGATAATGACACGCTGACACTTGGGGAACAGGATAATGACACGCTGATACTTGGGGGACAGGATAATGACATGCTGATACTTGGGGGACAGGATAATGATACGCTGACACTTGGGGGACAGGATAATGACAAACATACTTGGGGAACAGGATAATGACACGCTGATACTTCAGGGACAGAATAATGATATACTGATACTTGGGGGACAGGATAATGACACACTGACACTTGGGGGATGGGATAATGACAAACATACTTGGGGAACAGGATAATGACACGCTGATACTTCAGGGACAGGATAATTACAAACTGACTAGCTGATATACCCGGCTTCGCCCGAGTTAATTTGGTACTGGTGTTTATCTGGTGTCCACACGGAAAATCTTATGAAGTCGTGGTTACTTTAGAGATACCAGAAAAACATATGTTCACCATTTTGCATAGTTCTCTGCGTTACCCAGGAAACACCACGGGGAGGTAACCATGCGACGTTTCCTTTATATAAAATGACATCAGGAAGTGAGAGAATTAGATTCCATACATAAAATTTGGACGCTAATTCTTTTGCACTTCGAATTGAATAATCGAGTTGGGACCCATTAACTTTTCCTATTTATGACATAATCAATGTCCGTGCCAAATTTCAAGTTTCTATTACATCGGGAAGTGAGAGAATTAGATTCCGTACGTGAAATTTGGACGCTAATTCTTTTGCGCTAGAATTGAATAATCGAGTTGGGACCCATTAACTTTTCCTATTTATGACATATTCAATGCTTATGGCAAATTTCATGTTTCTATGACTTTGGGAAGTGAGAGATTTAGATTATGTACGTAAAATTTCTACGCTAATTCTTTTGCGCTAGAATTGAATAATCGAGTTGGGACCCATTAGCTTTTCCTATTTATGACACAATCAATGCTTGTGCCAAATTTCACGTTTCTATGACATCGGGAAGTGAGAGAATTAGATTCCATACATAAAATTTGGACGCTAATTCTTTTGCACTTCGAATTGAATAATCGAGTTGGGACCCATTAACTTTTCCTATTTATGACATAATCAATGTCCGTGCCAAATTTCAAGTTTCTATTACATCGGGAAGTGAGAGAATTAGATTCCGTATGTAAAATTTGGACGCTAATTCTTTTGCGCTAGAATTGAATAATCGAGTTGGGACCCATTAACTTTTCCTATTTATGACATATTCAATGCTTATGGCAAATTTCATGTTTCTATGACTTTGGGAAGTGAGAGATTTAGATTATGTACGTAAAATTTCGACGCTAATTCTTTTGCGCTAGAATTGAATAATCGAGTTGGGACCCATTAGCTTTTCCTATTTATGACATAATCAATGCTCGTGCCAAATTTCACGTTTCTATGACACCGGAAAGTGAGAATATTACATTCCGTACGTAAAATTTGGATGCTAATTCTTTTGCGCATAGAATTGAATAATCGAGTTGGGACCCATTAGCTTTTCCTATTTATGACATAATCAATGTGCGTGCCAAATTTCACGTTTCTATGACACCGGAAAGTGAGAATATTACATTCCGTACGTAAAATTTGGACGCTAATTCTTTTGCGCATAGAATTGAATAATCAAGTTGGGACCCATTAGCTTTTCCTATTTATGACATAATCAATGCTCCTGCCAAATTTCACGTTTCTATGACAACGGGAAGTGAGAGAATTAGATTCCGTACGTAAATTTTGGACGCTAATTCTTTTGCGCATAGAATTGAATAATCGAGTTGGGACCCATTAACTTTTCCTATTTATGACATATTCAATGCCCGTGCCAAATTTTAAGTTTCTATGACATTGGGAAATGAGAGATTTAGATTATGTACGTTAAATTTCGACGCTAATTCTTTTGCGCTAGAATTGAATAATAGAGTTGGGGCCCAATTACTTTTTCTATTTTGGAGATAGTCTATGCTTGTGCCAAAATTCATGTTTCTACGACATCGGGAAGTTGGAGAACTTTTGTCGAGTCAGTCAGTGAGTCAGTTAGTCAGTCAGTGAGGGCTTTCGTCTTTATATATATAAATACTTGGGGGACAGGATAATTATGCACTGATACTTGGGGGGGACAGGATAATGACAAACATTCTTGGGGAATTGGACAATGGCACCTTGATACTTCGGGGACAGGATAATGACATGCTGACACTTGGGGTACAGGATAGTGACACACTGACTCTTGGGGGACAGAATAATGACACCCTGACTCTTGGGGGGCAGGATAATGACACATTAACATTTGGGGTAAAGGATAATGATGCACTGATACTTAGGGGACAGCATAATGACATGCTGATCCTTGGAAGACAGGATAATAACACGCTGATACTTGGGGGATAGGATAATGACACGTTGATACTTCAGGGACAGGATAATGACACGCTGATACTTGGGGGACGGGATAATGAAATGCTGACACTTGGGAGACAGGATAATGACACGCTGACACTTGGGGGACGGGATAATGACACGCTAAGACTTGGGGGACAGGATAATGACACCGTGATGCTTGGGGTACAGGATAATGACACGCTGATACTTAGGGGACAGGATAATGACACGCTGATACTTGGGGGACAGGATAATGACACGCTGATACTTGGGGGACAGGATAATGACACGCTGATACTTGGGGGACAGGATAATGACACGCTGATACTTAGGGGACAGGATAATGACACGCTGATACTTGGGGGACAGGATAATGACACACTGATATCTGGGGGACAGGATAATGACACGCTGATACTTAGGGGACAGGATAATGACACGCTGACACTTGGGGGACAGGATAATGACACGCTGATACTTGGGGGACAGGATAAGGACACGCTGACACTTGGGGGACAGGATAATGACACGCTGATACTTGGGGGACAGGATAAGGACACGCTGACACTTGGGGGACAGGATAATGACACAATGGCACGTGGATACAGGATGATGATATGCTGACACTTGGGGGACAGGATAATGACACACTGACACTTGGGGGACAAGATAGTGACACGCTGATACTTGGGGGACAGGATAATGACACGCTGACACTTGGGGGACAGGATAATGACACAATGGTACTTGGGGTACAGGATAATGATATGCTGGCACTTGGGGGACAGGATAATGACACGCTGATACTTGGGGGACAGGATAGTGACAGGCTGACACGTGGGGGACAGGATAATGACAGGCTGACACGTGGGGGACAGGATAATGACACGCTGACACTTGGGGGACAGGATAATGACACGCTGATACTTGGGGGGACAGGATAATGACACACTGATACTTGGAGGACAGGATAATGACACGCTGATACTTTGGGGGACAGGATAATGACACGCTGATACTTGGGGAATGGGATATTGACACGCTGACACTTGGGGGACAGAATAATGACACGCTGATACTTGGGGGACAGGATAATGACACGCTGATACTTGGGGGACAGGATAATGACACGCTGATACTTGGGGGACAGAATAATGATATACTGATACTTGGGGGGATTAAATAATGACAAACATACTTGGGGAACAGGATAATGACACGCTGATACTTCAGGGACAGGATAATTACATACTGACTAGCTAATATATCCGGCTTCACCCGAGTTAATTTGGTACTGGTGTTTATCTGGTGTTCACACGGAAAATCTTATGAAGTCGTGTTTACTTTAGAGATACCAGAAAAACATATGTTCACCATTTTGCATAGTTCTCTGCGTTACCCAGGAAACACCACGGGGAGGTAACCATGCGACGTTTCCTTTATATAAAATGACATCAGGAAGTGAGAGAATTAGATTCCATACATAAAATTTGGACGCTAATTCTTTTGCACTTCGAATTGAATAATCGAGTTGGGACCCATTAACTTTTCCTATTTATGACATATCAATGCTCGTGCCAAATTTCATGTTTCTATGACACCAGAAAGTGAGAAAATTAGATTCCGTACGTAAAATTTGGACGCTAATTCTTTTGCGCATAGAATTGAATAATCGAGTTGGGACCCATTAGCTTTTCCTACTAATGACATAACCAATGTTCGTGCCAAATTTCCCGTTTCTAGGACACCGGAAAGTGAGAAAATTACATTCCTTACGTAAAATTTTGACGCCAATTCTTTTGCGCTAGAATTGAATAATCGAGTTGGGACCCATTCGCTTTTCCTATTTATGACATAATCAATGCTCGTGCCAAATTTCACGTTTCTATGACACCGGAAAGTGAGAAAATTACATTCCGCACGTAAAATGTGGACGCTAATTCTTTTGCGCATAGAATTGAATAATCGAGTTGGGACCCATTAGCTTTTCCTTTTTATGACATAATCAATGCTCCTACCAAATTTCACATTTCTATGACATTGGGAAGTGAGAGATTTAGATTATGTACGTAAAATTTTGACGCCAATTCTTTTGCGCATAGAATTGAACAATGAAGTTGGGACCCTTTACCTTTTCCTATATATGACATAATCAATGCTCGTGCCAAATTTCCCGTTTCTATGACACCAGAAAGTGTGAAAATTACATTCCGCACGTAAAATTTGGACGCTAATTCTTTTGCGCATAGAATTGAATACTCGAGTTGGGACCCATTAGCTTTTCCCATTTATGACATAATCAATGTTCGTGCCAAATTTCCCGTTTCTATGACATTGGGAAGTGAGTGATTTAGATTATGTACGTTAAATTTCGACGCCAATTCTTTTGCGCTAGAATTGAATAATCGAGTTGGGACCCAATTACTTTTTCTATTTTGGAGACAATCTATGCTTGTGCCAAAATTCATGTTTCTACGACATTGGGAAGTTGGAGAACTTTTGGCGAGTCAGTCAGAGAGTCATTCAGTGAGTCAGTGAGGGCTTTCAGCTTTATATATATAGATATCTTTTATCCTTTATACTGTTTTATACATTTGTATGTTTAATATTTGTACACATTTTTGTTGATGCTTTGACTTTCTGTTACTTTGTGTCACATCTGTGGTCGATGTTCTTGCTGAGCTGTTGGATGATTTCTCCCATTATTATTGGGTACTGAGGTTACATCAAAGCCCTCAGGCTCTTTGTGTCACCGTGCATCACTGGAGGCACAGAAATAAAGCCCCTGATCCTTGGACGCCAGAGACATTATTCTTAGAGTACTGTGTTTGTCTTTTTCTGTCCTATTCATTTCATAGCCAGTCTGGTAGCCATTTTCATAGTTTGGTTTATCTCCCCGCAGCATACGGGTGACCAGCCTCAGCCCTTGCCCCCGGCTGTGGTAATACCAGTACATCCAGTCATGGTCTGTAGTCCGCTGCTCACAGTTCATTATCACCTCTGATCCAACCTTTCCTACAAGGAGTTCAGGGCTTTGAGTGATGGTGGCTTTTAGGGCAAAACCTGCAGAGAAGGAAGGAGAGACCATAACCAATCTCATCCCCCAAGGACTGTAATGTTAGATAATCATATCCATCACCATTATGGACATTTTATATCTCTAATATCTTATACATTATCTATTTAGTACCATGAACACTTAATTCACCATAGATTAAAATGTGGCGTGACGAATTGTCCACTGATGAGAGAATGTTCTAGATGTGTTTCTAAATTCTTACATTCATTGTCCATAGTTGTTTTGTATCTAGAACAAATGATGAATCAAAAATACCAGCAGGTCACAGGGCTCAATGGGTGGAGGGAGATATCAGCTTCAGTGTGCACAGGGTTAATCCTAAATCCTTCTAATACTTACAAACTGGAAGGAAACAGCAGAACAGGACCCTCTGGATGGAAGACATGACTGGTGCTACCGCTCTTACAAGATATGTGATCTGTATGATACACAGGAAGGAGGACGCCCCTCCTCTTACTTACGTAGCTTTTCTAGAACTTCTATTAAAAAGTATAGTTCTGTTTTACTGATACAATGTACTAGGAATAATCCAGACAAACCAGGACTGTGTAGCGGTAATGTTATAGGGTGATCTATCTATGTATCTAATTATCTACAGTATCTATCTCATATCTGTCTAATTATCTATCTATACCATATCTATCTCACACGCTGACACTTGGGGTACAGGATCTTGACACACTTATTCTTGAGGGGCAGGATAATGACCCCCTGACTGTTGGGGTACAGAATAATGACACGCTGATACTTGGGGGACAGGATAATGACAAACATACTTGGGGGACAGGATAATGACAGGCTGATACTTGGGGGACAGGATAATGGCATGCTGATACTTAGGGGACAGGATAATGACACGCTGATACTTGGGGGACAGGATAATGACACGCTGATACTTGGGGGACAGGATAATGACACGCTGACACTTGGGGACAGGATAATGACACACTGATACTTGGGGGACAGGATAATGACACAATGATACTTGGGGGACCGGATAATGACACGCTGATACTTGGGGGACAGGATAATGACACGCTGATACTTGGGGGACAGGATAATGACACGCTGACACTTGGGGGACAGGATAATGACACGCTGATACTTGGGGGACAGGATAATGACACGCTGACACTTGGGGGACAGGATAATGACACACTGACACTTGGGGGACAAGATAGTGACACGCTGACACTTGGGGGACAGGATAATGACACGCTGACACTTGGGGGACAAGATAGTGACACGCTGACACTTGGGGGACAGGATAATGACACGCTGACACTTGGGGGACAAGATAGTGACACGCTGATACTTGGGGGACAGGATAATGATATGCTGACACTTGGGGGACAGGATAATGACACGCTGATACTTGGGGGACAGGATAATGACACGCTGATACTTTGGGGGACAGGATAATGACACGCTGATACTTGGGGAACGGGATATTGACACGCTGACACTTGGGGGACAGGATAATGACACGCTGACACTTGGGGAACAGGATAATGACACGCTGATACTTGGGGGACAGGATAATGACATGCTGATACTTGGGGGACAGGATAATGATACGCTGACACTTGGGGGACAGGATAATGACAAACATACTTGGGGAACAGGATAATGACACGCTGATACTTCAGGGACAGAATAATGATATACTGATACTTGGGGGACAGGATAATGACACACTGACACTTGGGGGGATGGGATAATGACAAACATACTTGGGGAACAGGATAATGACACGCTGATATTTCAGGGACAGGATAATTACAAACTGACTAGCTGATATACCCGGCTTCGCCCGAGTTAATTTGGTACTGGTGTTTATCTGGTGTCCACACGGAAAATCTTATGAAGTCGTGGTTACTTTAGAGATACCAGAAAAACATATGTTCACCATTTTGCATAGTTCTCTGCGTTACCCAGGAAACACCACGGGGAGGTAACCATGCGACGTTTCCTTTATATAAAATGACATCAGGAAGTGAGAGAATTAGATTCCATACATAAAATTTGGACGCTAATTCTTTTGCACTTCGAATTGAATAATCGAGTTGGGACCCATTAACTTTTCCTATTTATGACATAATCAATGTCCGTGCCAAATTTCAAGTTTCTATTACATCGGGAAGTGAGAGAATTAGATTCCGTACGTGAAATTTGGACGCTAATTCTTTTGCGCTAGAATTGAATAATCGAGTTGGGACCCATTAACTTTTCCTATTTATGACATATTCAATGCTTATGGCAAATTTCATGTTTCTATGACTTTGGGAAGTGAGAGATTTAGATTATGTACGTAAAATTTCTACGCTAATTCTTTTGCGCTAGAATTGAATAATCGAGTTGGGACCCATTAGCTTTTCCTATTTATGACACAATCAATGCTTGTGCCAAATTTCACGTTTCTATGACATCGGGAAGTGAGAGAATTAGATTCCATACATAAAATTTCTACGCTAATTCTTTTGCACTTCGAATTGAATAATCGAGTTGGGACCCATTAACTTTTCCTATTTATGACATAATCAATGTCCGTGCCAAATTTCAAGTTTCTATTACATCGGGAAGTGAGAGAATTAGATTCCGTATGTAAAATTTGGACGCTAATTCTTTTGCGCTAGAATTGAATAATCGAGTTGGGACCCATTAACTTTTCCTATTTATGACATATTCAATGCTTATGGCAAATTTCATGTTTCTATGACTTTGGGAAGTGAGAGATTTAGATTATGTACGTAAAATTTCGACGCTAATTCTTTTGCGCTAGAATTGAATGATCGAGTTGGGACCCATTAGCTTTTCCTATTTATGACATAATCAATGCTCGTGCCAAATTTCACGTTTCTATGACACCGGAAAGTGAGAATATTACATTCCGTACGTAAAATTTGGACGCTAATTCTTTTGCGCATAGAATTGAATAATCGAGTTGGGACCCATTAGCTTTTCCTATTTATGACATAATCAATGCTCCTGCCAAATTTCACGTTTCTATGACAACGGGAAGTGAGAGAATTAGATTCTGTACGTAAATTTTGGACGCTAATTCTTTTGCGCATAGAATTGAATAATCGAGTTGGGACCCATTAACTTTTCCTATTTATGACATATTCAATGCCCGTGCCAAATTTTAAGTTTCTATGACATTGGGAAATGAGAGATTTAGATTATGTACGTTAAATTTCGACGCTAATTCTTTTGCGCTAGAATTGAATAATAGAGTTGGGGCCCAATTACTTTTTCTATTTTGGAGATAGTCTATGCTTGTGCCAAAATTCATGTTTCTACGACATCGGGAAGTTGGAGAACTTTTGGCGAGTCAGTCAGTGAGTCAGTTAGTCAGTCAGTGAGGGCTTTCGTCTTTATATATATAAATACTTGGGGGACAGGATAATTATGCACTGATACTTGGGGGGGACAGGATAATGACAAACATTCTTGGGGAATTGGACAATGGCACCTTGATACTTCGGGGACAGGATAATGACATGCTGACACTTGGGGTACAGGATAGTGACACACTGACTCTTGGGGGACAGAATAATGACACCCTGACTCTTGGGGGGCAGGATAATGACACATTAACATTTGGGGTAAAGGATAATGATGCACTGATACTTAGGGGACAGCATAATGACATGCTGATCCTTGGAAGACAGGATAATGACACGCTGATACTTGGGGGATAGGATAATGACACGTTGATACTTCAGGGACAGGATAATGACACGCTGATACTTGGGGGACGGGATAATGAAATGCTGACACTTGGGAGACAGGATAATGACACGCTGACACTTGGGGGACGGGATAATGACACGCTAATACTTGGGGGACAGGATAATGACACCGTGATACTTGGGGTACAGGATAATGACACGCTGATACTTAGGGGACAGGATAATGACACGCTGATACTTGGGGGACAGGATAATGACACGCTGATACTTGGGGGACAGGATAATGACACGCTGATACTTGGGGGACAGGATAATGACACGCTGATACTTAGGGGACAGGATAATGACACGCTGATACTTGGGGGACAGGATAATGACCACTGATACTTGGGGGACAGGATAATGACACGCTGATACTTAGGGGACAGGATAATGACACGCTGATACTTGGGGGACAGGATAATGTCACGCTGATACTTGGGGGACAGGATAATGACACGCTGATACTTGGGGGACAGGATAATGACACGCTGACACTTGGGGGACAGGATAATGACACGCTGATACTTGGGGGACAGGATAATGACACGCTGACACTTGGGGGACAGGATAATGACACAATGGCACGTGGATACAGGATGATGATATGCTGACACTTGGGGGACAGGATAATGACACACTGACACTTGGGGGACAAGATAGTGACACGCTGATACTTGGGGGACAGGATAATGACACGCTGACACTTGGGGGACAGGATAATGACACAATGGTACTTGGGGTACAGGATAATGATATGCTGGCACTTGGGGGACAGGATAATGACACGCTGATACTTGGGGGACAGGATAATGACACGCTGATACTTTGGGGGACAGGATAATGACACGCTGATACTTGGGGAATGGGATATTGACACGCTGACACTTGGGGGACAGAATAATGACACGCTGATACTTGGGGGACAGGATAATGACACGCTGATACTTGGGGGACAGGATAATGACATGCTGACACTTGGGGAACAGGATAATGACACGCTGATACTTCAGGGACAGAATAATGATATACTGATACTTGGGGGGATGAAATAATGACAAACATACTTGGGGAACAGGATAATGACACGCTGATACTTCAGGGACAGGATAATTACATACTGACTAGCTGATATACCCGGCTTCACCCGAGTTAATTTGGTACTGGTGTTTATCTGGTGTTCACACGGAAAATCTTATGAAGTCGTGTTTACTTTAGAGATACCAGAAAAACATATGTTCACCATTTTGCATAGTTCTCTGCGTTACCCAGGAAACACCACGGGGAGGTAACCATGCGACGTTTCCTTTATATAAAATGACATCAGGAAGTGAGAGAATTAGATTCCATACATAAAATTTGGACGCTAATTCTTTTGCACTTCGAATTGAATAATCGAGTTGGGACCCATTAACTTTTCCTATTTATGACATATCAATGCTCGTGCCAAATTTCATGTTTCTATGACAGCAGAAAGTGAGAAAATTAGATTCCGTACGTAAAATTTGGACGCTAATTCTTTTGCGCATAGAATTGAATAATCGAGTTGGGACCCATTAGCTTTTCCTACTAATGACATAACCAATGTTCGTGCCAAATTTCCCGTTTCTATGACACCGGAAAGTGAGAAAATTACATTCCGCACGTAAAATTTTGACGCCAATTCTTTTGCGCTAGAATTGAATAATCGAGTTGGGACCCATTCGCTTTTCCTATTTATGACATAATCAATGCTCGTGCCAAATTTCACGTTTCTATGACACCGGAAAGTGAGAAAATTACATTCCGCACGTAAAATGTGGACGCTAATTCTTTTGCGCATAGAATTGAATAATCGAGTTGGGACCCATTAGCTTTTCCTTTTTATGACATAATCAATGCTCCTACCAAATTTCACATTTCTATGACATTGGGAAGTGAGAGATTTAGATTATGTACGTAAAATTTTGACGCCAATTCTTTTGCGCATAGAATTGAACAATCAAGTTGGGACCCTTTACCTTTTCCTATATATGACATAATCAATGCTCGTGCCAAATTTCCCGTTTCTATGACACCAGAAAGTGAGAAAATTACATTCCGCACGTAAAATTTGGACGCTAATTCTTTTGCGCATAGAATTGAATAATCGAGTTGGGACCCATTAGCTTTTCCCATTTATGACATAATCAATGTTCGTGCCAAATTTCCCGTTTCTATGACATTGGGAAGTGAGTGATTTAGATTATGTACGTTAAATTTCGACGCCAATTCTTTTGCGCTAGAATTGAATAATCGAGTTGGGACCCAATTACTTTTTCTATTTTGGAGACAATCTATGCTTGTGCCAAAATTCATGTTTCTACGACATTGGGAAGTTGGAGAACTTTTGGCGAGTCAGTCAGAGAGTCAGTCAGTGAGTCAGTGAGTCAGTGAGGGCTTTCAGCTTTATATATATAGATATCTTTTATCCTTTATACTGTTTTATACATTTGTATCTTTAATATTTGTACACATTTTTGTTGATGCTTTGACTTTCTGTTACTTTGTGTCACACCTGTGGTCGATGTTCTTGCTGAGCTGTTGGATGATTTCTCCCATTATTATTGGGTACTGAGGTTACATCAAAGCCCTCAGGCTCTTTGTGTCACCGTGCATCACTGGAGGCACAGAAATAAAGCCCCTGATCCTTGGACGCCAGAGACATTATTCTTAGAGTACTGTGTTTGTCTTTTTCTGTCCTATTCATTTCGTAGCCAGTCTGGTAGCCATTTTCATAGTTTGGTTTATCTCCCCGCAGCATACGGGTGACCAGCCTCAGCCCTTGCCCCCGGCTGTGGTAATACCAGTACATCCACTCATGGTCTGTAGTCCGCTGCTCACAGTTCATTATCACCTCTGATCCAACCTTTCCTACAAGGAGTTCAGGGCTTTGAGTGATGGTGGCTTTTAGGGCAAGACCTGCAGAGAAGGAAGGAGAGACCATAACCAATCTCATCCCCCAAGGACTGTAATGTTAGATAATCATATCCATCACCATTATGGACATTTTATATCTCTAATATCTTATACATTATCTATTTAGTACCATGAACACTTAAAGGGGTTGTCCCGCGGCAGCAAGTGGGTCTATACACTTCTGTATGGCCATATTAATGCACATTGTAATGTACATTGTGCATTAATTATGAGCCATACAGAAGTTATAAAAAGTTTTATACTTACCTGCTCCGTTGCTGGCGTCCTTGTCTCCATGGTGCCGACTAATTTTCGCCCTCCGATGGCCAAATTAGCCGCGCTTGCGCAGTCCGGGTCTTCTGCAGTCTTCTAGGGAGCCGCTCGTGCAGAATGCAGGCTCCGTGTAGCTCCGCCCCGTCACGTGCCGATTCCAGCCAATCAGGAGGCTGGAATCGGCAATGGACCGCACAGAAGAGCTGCGGTCCACGGAGACAGAGGATCCCGGCGGCCATCTTCAGCGGTAGGTATTGAAGTCACCGGAGCGCGGGGATTAAGGTAAGCGCTCCGGTAAGCTTTCTTTACCTCCCTGCATCGGGGTTGCCTCGCGCCGACCGGGGGGGGGGTTGAAAAAAAAAAAACCCGTTTCGGCGCGGGACAACCCCTTTAATTCACCATAGATTAAAATGTGACGTGACGAATTGTCCACTGATGAGAGAATGTTCTAGACTTATTTCTAAATTCTTACATTCATTGTCCATGGTTGTTTTTGTATCTAGAACAAATGATGAATCAAAAATACCAGCAGGTCACAGGGCTCAATGGGTGGAGGGAGATATCAGCTTCAGTGTGCACGGGGTTAATCCTAAATCCTTCTAATACTTACAAACTGGAAGGAAACCGCAGAACAGGACCTTATGGATGGAAGACATGACTGGTGCTACCGCTCTTACAAGATATGTGATCTGTATGATACACAGGAAGGAGGACGCCCCTCCTCTTAGTTACGGAGCTTTTCTAGAACTTCTATTAAAAAGTATAGTTCTGTTTCCAGATACAATGTACTAGGAATAATCCAGACAAACCAGGACTGTGTAGCGGTAATGTTATAGGGTGATCTATCTATGTATCTAATTATCTACAGTATCTATCTCATATCTGTCTAATTATCTATCTATACCATATCTATCTCACACGCTGACACTTGGGGTGCAGGATGTTGACACACTTACTCTTGAGGGGCAGGATAATGACCCCCTGACTGTTGGGGTACAGAATACTGACACGCAGATACTTGGGGGACAGGATAATGAAAAACATACTTGGGGGACAGGATAATGACACGCTGATACTTGGGGGACAGGATAATGATACGCTGATACTTAGGGGACAGGATAATGACACGCTGATACTTGGGGGACAGGATAATGACACGCTGATACTTGGGGGACAGGATAATGACACGCTGATACTTGGGGGACAGGATAATGACACGCTGACACTTGGGGAACAGGATAATGACACGCTGACACTTGGGGGACAGAATAATGACACTATGGTACTTGGGGTACAGGATAATGACATGCTGACACTTGGGGGACAGGATAATGACACGCTGATACTTGGGGGACAGGATAATGACACGCTGATACTTGGGGGACAGGATAATGACACGCTAATACTTGGGGAACGGGATAATGACACGCTGATACTTGGAGGACAGGATAATGACACGCTGATACTTGGGGGACAGGATAATGACACGCTGATACTTGGGGGACAGGATAATGACACGCTAATACTTGGGGAACGGGATAATGACACGCTGACACTTAGGGGACAGGATAATGACACGCTGAGACTTGGGGGACAGGATAATGACACGCTGATACTTGGGGGACAGGATAATGACACGCTGATATTTGGGGGACAGGATAATGACACCCTCATACTTCGGGGACAAGATAATGACACGCTGATACTTGGGGGGACAGGATAATGACACGCTGATATTTGGGGGACAGGATAATGACACGCTGACACTTGGGGGACGGGATAATGACACGCTGACACTTGAGGGACAGGATAATGACACAATGGCACTTGGGGTACAGGATAATGATATGCTGACACTTGGGGGACAGGATAATGACACGCTGACACTTCAGGGACAGGATAATGATATGCTGACACTTCGGGGACAGGATAATGACACGCTGACACTTGGGGGATGGGATAATGACACGCTGATACTTGGGGGACAGGATAATGAGACACTCATTTTTGGGGGATGGGATAATGATACCCTGACACTTGGGGGACAGGATAATAAAACACTGGCACTTGAGGTACAGGATAATGACACGCTGACACTTGGGGTACAAATAATGACACAGTGACCCTTGGGTCACAGGATAATGCCTCACTGACACTTTAGGACACAACAATGGCACATGGGCACTTGGGGTACAACATAACACACTGGCACTAGGGGTACAGAACATTGACACACTGAACCTTCGGTGACAGGATAATGACTCACTGACACTTTAGGACACAACAATGGCACATGGACAATTGGGGTACAGGATAATGACATATTAACACTTGGGGTACAGGATAATGGAACGCCAACACTTGGAATACAGGATAATGATACTCTGACAGCTGGGGTAACGGACATTGATGCACTGACATTTGGGTACCAGGATAGTGACAGGCTGACACTTGGGCGACATGACAAGAACAACAGGGAACGCCATAATAAGTAGGCAACAGCAATATTTAGAAAGAGGAGCCTTTTTAAAATGTGTCCCTCGTAGGACAACCATTGCGTTTTGACATAACAGTTGTGGTTCCGATCCATTGCCTATATTTGGTCATGCTGGGAGTTGTAGTTTGCCTCCAGCAAGATATATACTGGGTGAGGACAAGTACTTTTGATGACATTTTAGACTTCATCCTGTGCTGCCCCCACCTGTTGACTGACAGTATGCACCTATAATTTTTGGTCTCACTCTTGTCTTGCTCGGCTCATGTGTTCTTTCGAGATCTAAGCTTCATGCTGCTGAGGTTTCTCATTACAGTTTGAGGTTTAATCAAAGCCCTCCAGCTCTTCTGTGTCACTGTGCTACAGTGGATGCGCAGTAATAAACCCCCTCGACTTGGGATGTCACTGACTTGATTTTTAGCTCTCTGTGCTTGTATCCACGTTTTGCTCCCACCTCATAGATAGTTTTGTGTTCTTCCCCATAATTGGGTTCCTGATCCCTCTGCACAGAGCCGATAAGCTTTAGTCCTTGGTTGCCTCGATGGTGGTACCAGTACATGAAGTTGTGTTCCATTGTCACCTGCTCACAGTCTAGAAGCGCTTCTGTGCCAGCCCTGGCCATAATTAGAAGGGGGTCTTGCTTGATGGTGGCTTTCTGAGCAAGACCTACAGAAGTAACACCTGAACAGTCAGTTTTGGGTGATACATTATGAATCACAGACAGTACAAGAGGACATGCTGTCATGCCAGTATTGAGATGGTTGGCACATGCCCTGGCACAGTTCTCCCATTTTATGGGCTTGTGCACCAAAATATCTGAGGTATCAATATGAGCCACCAGTATAGTGAGCTACACCAGCAGATCCCCATACGATTTAGTAGACCCAGTGGTATCATCTTCTTTCTGTGGTCTATGCACTTAGAGGGGTTTGCTTTTGGCTGTTGGAGAGTCCATGTGGCCAGACATCCCTGTTCAGACTTTTATGGCATATCCTGGGCATAACAGTGGCCACCACTCTTTCATTTATCACAGGATATGCCCTAAAAGTATGACCCACTGGGTTTTGACCATTTGAACCCCATTGACCTGGAGAACAGAATGCTCCTCACAAGTTCTTGGCTGTCTGCAGAGCTTTCATAGACCTTAGTGTAAAGTGCGACTTATTCTTCACCAAGAATGAGTTCTCAGTACCCCAATATTTGGCATCAGTGTGGACCCCAATGGTCCAAACCCACCAATTACAATTTTATGGCAGATCGAATTGATGTGTTACAGAAAAGCCCTTTACAGAAGATCTCAGATGTATCGCTACTGCTTAGTCAACTAAATAACTTCTTCACAACCACTTACCACAGTGCAATTATTTTTACCTCCCTTCCAATACTTACCTGCTGGCATAAGTAGACATAGGAGGAGCTGCTGCACAGGAGACATGGTGACAATGAAGCTTCAGCACCTAAGACATCAAACAACACTGCGGAGGAAGTACAATGTCCCACATGCAGGAACAGCCATATTAACTCTTTCCTAGTTGCATTTTGAGAAATGTGGTGTATTTAGGCCATTTATGGCAGTGCATACAATAGTGCCTTTTCTTACACAGCTAAGTAAATCTCCCCTATTGTGTACAGATTAGACAGCAATATATAATAAATAGAGATGAGCGAGCATACTCGCTAAGGGCAATTGCTCGATCAAGCATTGCCCTTAGCGAGTATGCTCGCTCATCTATATATATAAAATTGAATGTATATCTGTGTCTGTGTGTCTGTCTGTCTGTCTGTTTGTCCTTTATGCACTACTACACCATTCATCCGATCGCCATGAAACTTTGGGAAGTTGTTGAGTACACTCCTGGGAAGATTATAGGCATAGTACAACTATCCTACGATAAATGGCGCGCGTGCGAGCGTCGTCGACAGTTACGCCCCCCACGTAGATCGTTTGATTTCCATCACTGCCACTAATTCTCTCACTTCCCGATATCGTAGAAACATGAAATTTGGCAGGAGCATTGATTATGTCATAAATAGGAAAACGTAATGGGTCCCAACTCGATTATTCAATTCTAAGCGCCAAAGAATTAGCGTCCAAATGTTACGTACGGAATGTCATTTTCTCACATAGAAACTTGAAATTTGGCACAGGCATTGATTATGACATAAATAGGAAAAGCTAATGGGTCCCAACTCGATTATTCAATTCTATGCGCAAAACAATTAGCGTCCAAATTTTACGTACGGAATCTAATTCTCTCACTTCCTGATATATATAAATGAATGTATGTCTGTCTGTCTGTCTGTCTGTGTGTCTGTCTGTCTGTCCTTTATGCATTACTACACCATTCATCCAATTGCCATGAGACTTTGGGAAGTTGCTGAGTACACTCCTGGGAAGATTACTGGCATAGTACATCTATCCTACGATAGGTGGGGTGCGTGCGAGCATCGTCGACAGTTATGCCCCCCCCCAGACAAAGATCATTTGATTTCCATCTCAAGAACGAAAGCAAAAGGCATTACGAGCAACTGGATGAGTGTTCAACTACAAAATGATGCATCCGCCGAACGTTTCGCAAGACAATTGCTGGATATTGAGAATGCTGAGGTAAAATGAAAGCTGCGCTGTGATTGGTTGCTATATATTATACCGCTGAGGTAAAATGAATGCTGCGCTGTGATTCGTTGCTATTTTTTATATTGCTGAAGCAGAATAAAAGTTGCGCTGTGATTGGTTGTTATTTCTCTTACTGCTGACATAACATGAAAGCTGCACTGTGATTGGTTGTTATATTTTATACTGCTGAGGTTGCATGAAAGCTGTGCTGCGATTCGTTGTTATATATTATACCACTGAGGTAACATGAAAGCTGCGCTGTGATTGGTTGCTATTTTTTATATTGCTGAGGCAGAATAAAAGTTGCGCTGTGATTGGTTGTTATTTCTCTTACTGCTCAGGTAACATGAAAGCTGTGCTGTGATTGGTTGTTATATTTTATACTGCTAAGGTAACATGAAAGCTGCGCTGTGATTGGTTGTTATCTAGATATATAAAAACGAATGAATGTATGTCTTCCTGATGTCATATATATATATATATATATATATATATATATATATATATATATATATAAATGAATGACTGTCTGTCTGTTCTTTATGCATTACTACACCATTCATATAATCGCCACGAAACTTTGGGAAGTTGCTGAGTACACTCCTCCGAAGATTACTGGCATAGTAGATCTATCCTACGATAGGTGGTGCGCGTGCGAGCATCGTCGACAATTATGCCCCCCAGACAAAGATTGTTTGATTTCCATCTCAAGCACGAAAGCAAAAGGCATTACGAGCAACGGGATGAGTGTTCAACCAGAAAATGATGCATCCGCCGAACGTAATAAAAGCTGCGCTGTGATTGGTTGTTATACATTATAACACTGAGGTAAAATGAAAGCTGCGCTGTGATTGGTTGTTATACATTATAACACTGAGGTAACTTGAAAGCTGCGCTGTGATTGGTTGTTATCTAGATATATAAAAACAAATGCATGTATGTCTGTCTTCGCAGCAACGCGTGACGGGTAAGCTAGTCTCTAATAATAAACCCAATGCAGAGCTGGAGCCGCCCCATTGTGCAAGGAACTGCAACACATCTCCAGCTATTTGCAAAGTTACTCATTTTTTCAAAAATTTTACTATAGAAGCATTCAACAATAAAAATAGTCTGTAAGGCTCCGTTCACATGGAGCGGAATTTGGTGCAGCTCTGCACCACAATCCACAGCACACTGTATTTTGCACTGTGGATTTTGGTGTGAATCTGCGTCACAATCGGCACTATTTGGTGTGGATCATGACATGGATTCGCAGCAAAAGTCCCCCTTTCAATTGAGGATTTTTACACGGCTTTTCTGTGGAATTTGATGCAGATTTTCCGCTGTGGATAATCCGCACCAGTTTTCCTATGTGTGAATGTACCGTTAAGGTGGATTAACTGTAGCCTTTCAAGCACACTTTTGAGTCAATAGGGAAGCTACACCCTTATATTAGGGAGGTACATACAGCATAGAGTAGGGGTGTCAAAGCCATTTTCACATCAGCATTATGGTTGCCTTCAAAGCGCCATTTATAGCGTCTCATTCACATGGACGTATTAGCGCTCTGTTTTGCGCAGGTAATACGGAGAGCTTAAACACCATTGATTTCATTGATTTGCATTGGGGTATTCAGATATGTGTTTTTAACGTCTGTTTTTCATGCACATGAAAACACCGCAGCATGTCCATATTGCCCGTACGCAGAGAATGTGCACAGCTTTGGTCCATTAAAATGAATATGCCTGTGTGAATGAGCCCTAAATATAACTACTCCTTAAGGGCAGCTTCCCATAGGTGTGCGCAAAACTGCCGCGTTAGCACAACACATTTGCGCCATGAACCTTGTGCTTTTGCGATGGCTTTTGCACATATCACTGTATTTCTTGCGCTGACTGCGCCCCTTCACTTGGGCATGGGACACAGTCATGCCCCGAATTAAATGGGTGAAAAATTGCATAGCATATTACTTGGGTATCGTGTGGGCATTTGCGCACCCCCCATAGACTCCTATGGTGCCTATTGTGAGCAAATGTGCACAAAAATAGAGCATGCAGAAGTAAAGATGAGCATGAACCTATTGAAATCAATGGGTTCTATTCTCTGCGTATTGCGCGTGCGAATTTTGCACGTGTAAATACGCCCATGGGCAGCCGCCCTAACATGACTATTGAGCTCTCTGCACTATGATTGGGTTTCTCCTCTTCCACCTCTTTAGCACTGAGCGTCCTACTCTGGAGGTGGCTAGGGTGCCGGGTATGGCTGTCGGAGCTGAGCCACCACCTGTTAGATGCTGGGCAGAACAGTGGAGGCACATCGGAGCTCAGAAGCCAAGATGGCACCTGATCCATGTCCTGACACCACCCTGTCTGACAAAAGTGGAGAGTTGGTCTTTCTGTGTTTAGACCTTGTCAGAAGCCACATAAAATGATGTGGAGGGCTGGATGTGGCCCGCAGGTTTTGGGATCGACACGTGTGGAATAGAAGAACTCATTAATATGCTGGTAACTCAAGTTTAGTATGCCATTTATAGTATTGGTGTCTTCCTGTTGGGCGGAGACCCCCGGGACACCAAAGTCTGGGTGCAACAGCCACAGTACATTTACACACACACACCCTCAGGCCAATGTTACATTACCGAATACGTTTCTACTATCAAGTAGTCTTCATCAGCCAGAGCACTTGGTAATCCATTTGTTACGTCTCAGTCAGTAAATAGTTAATTATTTGCCAGCACACCTTGTTTCTGTAGGTTCTGTCCAGACAAGCCAGGGTTAACAGCTCCTGTGCCTTCTAGTCTAGGTAAATTACCCTGCTAGTGTCTGAGAGGGGTGCTGGGTATTGATATGTCTGTCTGCCAATCAGCTTCTCCCGGCTCCCTATAAGATCCCTATAAGATCCAGATTATTCTCCAGTGATCCCTGAGCAGTCCTGCTGCTCAGACCTGCTGAGTTCTGGCTCTGGTACCTTGACCTGTTCCTTGTTTGTGCCGGGTGTTCTGCTACTGCTGATAGTAGCTGCTGTAGGTTTACCTGTTTTTCCTGTCATATTGGTCTATCCTTTCAGCCTAGCCTGTCGGTACCAGTAAGTTGTTTTCTGCAAAGGTACGGCCAGAGGCGTAGCTTGTCGCTCCTGGGCCCCAATGCAAAACCTGTAACAGGGGCCACAACTATAATGCTTTATTCATAGTACTGGTCTCCCTATATGGAGAAGAGAGGCCTTATGGGCCCTCTAAAGCTCCCGGGCCCGGGTGCGACCGTATCCCCTGCATCCTCTATAGTTACGCCCCTGGGAATGGCGGTTCCTTCCTGTCTTGCCACTAGGCAGCGTAGGGTCAGTGTTGGTGGCCTGGACCTGTCCACCTTTGGGGCTACCTCCAGGAAGGGACATTGGTGTGGGTGAGGGTCAAGGAGTCCCGCGCCGTGCATACCTGTGCATACTACCAGTATTGTAACATACCCGCGCCATGCATTCCTGTGCACACTGCCTGTACTGTAACATAACTACTAGTATTGTAACACCAGTAAGCTTCAGCAGCGGCCAGGAAGTATACATAAAAAGCATTATACTGTGTAATATAACCATATAATAGTGTATCATAAGTCCCATGCAGCCTCACAGAGCAGAACTACAGAGGGGTTTTTGTAAGGGCGCCCCCTCCACTTGCTCCTCTGTGCTGCTCCATGCGCAGTAATAGACCCCAGAATCACTGTCCATAATCTTCTCTGTTCTCAGGGTAAAATCTGAACCGGTTTTTCTGTCGGCTTTAAAGTGAGTGAGTGTCAGCTCTTGTGTCGAGTTCACAGTCACAGACCATAATAGCAATGTGAGGGTCCTATCCCGAATTCCTTGTCTGTACCAATACATGGTGGGAACCCCGGCATTACTCACAGTGCACCCCAATGACACCGGATCACCGGGCCGGAGGATGAGGAAGGGTGGACTCTGGGTTATGGTGGCCTGAGGCTGGCAATAAGGACAGGATATAAGGAAGAGGAGGAGAAGGAGCATTGTCAGCAGAGAGGAAGGACGGCCGATGCTCCGTGCACAGACTCGTATCTGATGTCCTACTTTCAGTAGTTGTCAGTTGTTCCTCCTACTTCCTTTGAGGGTCACATCTGTGCCTGCTTCGAGTTCTCAAGAAGATCTAATGTCGTTGTCAGCGCTTTGTGGGACACAACGACATTTTGGGTATCAGTTATGTCTTCCGCCCCCCGTAGAGAACAATGCAAGAGCCCTAATACTTATTATTAGCACCGAGAAGCTGGATGCTCACCATCTACCAGCCACTGAAATAGTGGACAAGGCGACTGATGCGCAAAACGTAATTCAGTTCCAACAAAATAGCCATTTTTGAGTCAATATGAAACTAGGCCAGGGCTGGGCGATGGATCAAAATAATCCGATTAATTGGCCCCTTAGGAACCACAGAATTCTGTTTTCAGGCAGAATCGCAAAATTAGATTTTTTTTCTTAACATGGGATGTGCTTAGTTGTATTACAAATAACTTCCATATTCCCCATAGCGTGGCCGGCTCCTCCCCTGCAGTGACAGGACGCTGCATCCACACAACTTGATTGGCTAATTCTGGTAGGTGGCTGGATCTGGAGCCAATCCAGGAGAAGGCGGCTCTATGTCCACCCTTGGGAGCAGGAACAGCAGGGGGCCGTCCCTTCTCCATTGAGGTGGCTCTGCACCGTCAGGGACCTTTCCCAGAATTGCCTGTATGAGACCTTTCACACGGTACAGAATTAGTCTGCGCAGCCATTTCTGCGTCACAGTGTTATCTTTCTGGGGCTTGAATTCCACGGCTGTTAAAATCTGCGCATCTATACTTCAAAACCGCAAGATTAAGTTGGATTAAATTCCAGGTTCTACTCCTGAATTACGGACGTCTTGCGGAATTGTTGTTGTGGATTTCCAACATCCAGGAGATGGAATTATGCGTTTAAAGTCTGTGGAAAAAAAATGCAATAAATTCTGCCAGATGTTCCACAGAACGCAATCTAGAGTCAAAAACGCAATCACTAATTGAGAGAATCCACATTTGTGCTGCGGCCTCACTGATAGGTCCATGATGCTTCTGCCAGCCAACTCATCATAACCTCCGTGGTAATTTGTGAAGTTCTGACTATGGCCGCTAGCGCCCTTGTAATAGCACCCAAAGGTGCAAACTGCCATGTGCAAAAAGGGAAAGGGGGGAGAGACATATAAGGGATGAGTAAATGTGGCGGAAGCTGTCCCCCTACTTCATATTTCAGGCAGCGCATCTCAGTGTCTCTCTTGTAACTGCAAGCACGGCTCCCATTGGAAAAAACAGTGGTTGCAGTTACAAGCGCCGGCCACTACATGGAGGTCAGCAGAGACTTCCGCTCCGACTTGTGTATTTGCAGTGCTGACAGCGGGCGCATAATCAGCTGACAACACCGGTCAAAAATTGCGACCATGTGATGCATTAGATTCCGATGTATTTGTTCAGATGGGCAATTTTTGGGGGCGTAAAATCGGCCGTCCGGAAAAGATATGATGCACATTCCGACTGGCCAATCTTACGCCTGCCAGAAAAGATAGGTCTCCTATAGGAGCCTACAGGAGTTGCCAGAAAAGGGAGGTGGGAGGGAGTTTAGCAGCGGCTCTGCTAAACTCCAGTCTACTTCTCTTCCCCTTGCCGGCAAAGAGAGAGGGTGGGACGGGGTGGGAGAATAGCACACTAGCTCCCGCTCCATCCTGCTCCCTTCCTCTGCTGGCAAGGGACGGGGTGGGAGATTAGCACACTAGCTCCCGCCCTCTCCCTTTACCGGAAATCAACAAGGGGCAGAGAGGGGGAAAGAGTTTTGCACAGCTAAACTCTCTCCCCCCGCCCCATGGTATTCGGGGCTGTGGCATATATATGCCGCATCCGGTCCATCTGAATGGGTGTTTAAACAGGAGATGCAGCCACAACTTGGTTGTGACTGCCTACCGTCCATGCGATTGTTTTGGCCACGTTGGGTCCAGGTGAAAGTTGCATCGCCTGTGTGAAGGAGAACTGAGGCTGCATTCCACCCAACGCTGCTTTGCGCCATTGTGGTACAAGGACTAAAAAGAAGTGATGTTGTAACAACTGCTATTGTCTTTCTGTTAAAAGCCAGAAGTCTGAAGCATATTTCAGATCATTCTGCTTATTACAAATGTATGAATGCAAATGAAATGTAATCACTGTGTACTAATTGCTGCCCTACTAAAGGCTCATTAACACGGAGTGATGATCACTCAAACGACAGCTTTGAGTGATCATTTTGCATAAACTGTTAAGTAGCTACTCAAAAGAAGCCTTTAGCTGAATGCAGTTAATAGCCGGAGGGCTCTTATCTCCATTCAGCTCCTTTGTTCTCCGACGGGAAACCATGCTATCAGCACTACCCATGGAGAACTGCTGATAAGGCTGGACAACAATTTTTTTAGTTTGGCCTGAATTTAACGATCAGCTAGCAGTACACAAAAAGTGCGCGATGGCTGCGCATTTAGGTGCAACGATGATCGCTTAAACAATCGTTTTTTAGCGATTTTTGAGCGATCATTGCTCAGTGTAAATGGGCCTTTATTCTTCTGCTCCTTGTCCATTATAATTAACTAAAACTCCCATTAATAGAGAAACTTACAAGCAACAACCTCCCCTTCTATGTCTAAAGTGAAAATAGAAGATTCTTCTCTTGCTGGACTTCTTTGTCTGATGAAGAGATAGTTTAAGCCTATAGAAAATTAACAGCTAATAAGCCAGCCTGCTTTATATATAACTTTGTGTTAAGTCTTTGTCTAGTCACTCAGAGGTTTGGAATCTGTTATATGTCCCTCTGAGTCAGTGCCGGCGCTAAAAGTAATATAAAGGCCCATTTACACGCAAAGATAATCATTCAAAACATAGGTTTTGAGCGATTGTTTTGCATAAACTGCTAATGGACACTAATGTCCATTAGCAGCTTATCACCTTCATTTCCATGTAAATAAGGCTCAGGGACCTGTATGCAAAGAACAGCAGGTGGTCTGTTCTCTGCATTCAGCTCTTTTGTTCTGTCACAGGGCTGCCAGCTGAATACAATGTAATCAGCAGCTCATGTGGAGAATACAGCATCATGAACAGCAAACACAGCACCTGGTCTGTGTTATCTTCTCTCCAGCTGAACAATGGATTTCATGCTCACTTAAAAATCATCCTTCAGCCAAAGAGTGAAAGATGGGATCATTTACACACAATTACTGCTTAAACAATGGTTTTTGAGTGAATTTTGAGCGATAATCGTTGCGTGTAAATGAGCCCTAAGTTCATTTCCTAAAGTAATCCTGGTGTCCTGTCGGATCTCGTATATCACCATAACACTGCAAAAAGAGAGATAACATTGTAGTATTATTTAGCCTGTGCCCATCTTGCCCGTACATGCTCCTCAATACAGAAATAAAATAGGGGGTCTGATATACCCATTTTTGACTTAACACTCTTATAGTCCTTTACATGGGCCAATTATGGGGCCAAACATTCCTCTGAATGCTTATTCGACCGACAATTGGGCTTGTAAAAAGGGGAAACATTAGTCGACGACGGAACGGACACTCGCTCGTTGGCTGATCGGTTGTATGTTTCACATTGTGAAGAAGGAGTCGGCCAACAGGGGCAAACAATTATATCAGTGATCATTCGTCTCTGTTAGTTGATTCTCAGCCCGTGTGAAAGAAAACAAAACAATTGCTGATTGACATCTGTTGATCTGAGCTCGTTACGACCGTTAGAGTCCTTGTAAAGAATATGATTTCCTGGCCCAATCTGAACGCCAATCATCATTCATGTGGATCTGCACTCTTTTCATGTCTTTCACACGGACTGAGAATCAGTTTAGGGAACGAATGATTGCGAAAGCCAAATGATTAGCCGACAAATGTGCTTTTCATCTTTTGGCAGCTGATCATCTGTCACCTTACAGGCCCGATTATCGGGTGAAGAAGTGTTTGGAGGAATGTTCAGCCTCGATCAGGGGCGTAACTAAAGGCTCAGGGGGCCTGATGCAAAATGTGAGCTGCCCCCCCCCCCTCTATCTGTATCTGTACCCGTACCCATACCTAAACCATGCTGCACAGAGACATAACTTGAAGCTTCTGGGCCCCAATGCAAGACCTGTAACAGGGCCCCCAACTATACTGCTTTATTCATAGTACTGGGCTCCCTATATGGAGAAGAGAGGTCTTATGGGCCCCATAAGGCTCCTGGGCCACCGCATCCCCTGCACCCACTATAGTTACGCCCCTGGCCTCGATAACTGGTCCATGTAAAAGGACCTTTACAAAAGTATACTTTTTTAATACATTAACTATAATGAGTCTAACATCGGTTACAAAAGCACTACAATCATCAGTAAGCTGCAAGCTGAAAGCGCTATTAGTGACGTGCAGCAGTGCAGCAAAATCAGAGAAGAAGGTCAGGCCAAAATAACAAGGTCACGGATGGATAAGTAATGTGGAGAAGGATTTAACCCACAACCTTTTCACACTCAGTGAGTCCTTCTTCTTGCAGCTCCGGGGCACAGTAATGGGGGCCGCTTGTGCATCCTTAGAAGCCAATTGATGACTGGCGCTATATGAAAGGAATCATGATGTCTCAATGGACCTTGTTACTTCTTGGACATGTTGGGTACATCGATGACGCTTTCATGATCTGATTGACTCCATTTATTAAACGCACAAGTCATCGCAATAATAGATGGGCTTTCATAAGGCCTGACTCTATATATCCTCATCAAACATGACGGGGGCAGTTGTGTTCAGGCTGATGTATTATCCCTGAATGTAACGACTTCTCATCTTCTACAGATTATCCACGCTATTCCGAATTGATAGTTTTTACACATGAAATGATCGAGATTATATCAAACAATGACAAATTTGTGGTAACGTTCTCGCCTGTGGCTATAGGAAACAACATATCAGAAGACATATTCCAAGGCTACATGATCTACACAGAACAGCGCCTTTATTAACGTCCATGGCCCTTTCATGATTGGCGCTTCCCTGTATGGAAATTATCCATGGAGTGTGGCATAAAATCATTTGACAAGTTTTTGATTTCACATTAGATGAGAAAATCCAATGATTGAGATACGTCCAACGAGGCCGGGTCATCAGTGCTAGACTAGCCGGGGCGAGGATGTCACTGCCAACTGCATGGCGTTTACTCATGTGGCGGTGTGGAGAGTATACCGACAGAGGAAAAACGTGCAGCAAAAACTGGTCTGTGAATGGAAACAATTTGTGACACAAAGAGGTCAGAGGAGGATGTCAGGAATCGTCCTGGCCAACACAGTCAAGAGCGGCCAAATACAACACTGGTGCTCCAACTCACATGTGTGAACGCACAACTTGTCATTCCTTAGCACGGATGGGCTCTAACAGCAGACAGCAAACTCCAGCGCCATTGTGTCTGAGAGAAACAGAAAGGCACGAATCTGTTGCTCCATGCTAATTGGAGGTCAGAATTTGGCGCAAGCACCACAAACCAATGACCTCTTTCTGCCAGACTGGTGGAGGTGCTGTAATGGTGGGGGAAGGATTTCTCGGGGCACCCTGGGTCCTTTTATACCTGAGGTTAGACGCCTCTATGAATTTCTGATGGCTAAAGGAAGTCCAACGCACTAGTAGATGGGGTCTCTAATTAAAGTGGCCATTCAGTGCCCTACAACAGGATGTATGTATGTCCGTATGTGAGTATGTGCCACCATAACTGATGAACGCCTGGAGCAATTTCAAATAAACTTGGTACATATATAACTCATCCTATGGGGACAAATTTGTGTGGGGGAAAGGGGATTAAGACACCCCGACTACCCTGGTTCCGTTTAACTTCCCATTCATTTCAGTGGGATGTCTGAGCCTCTGCTCCGCTCGGTTCAGTTCCATCGGCTTTCTCTTGCTTTAACGGAAAAATAGCGCAGACTGCAGCACTTCTCTTTCCACAAAATATAGAGATAGCAACCAAATAGGACCCTTCTAGGCGGTTTACATTTTAGACACCGGTTGGCGGAGTGGAATGAAAAGATTTCCCATTCTGTTTCTGTTTTCCCTCAACAGTAACAGATTCATTCTTTTATTGATCCTGCGCACAGAGTCTTCCTCCAGTGACGGAACGCATCGTTAGAAACAGATGTAAGCAGAGCGAAATGGAAACACACGTCTAGAGGTGGTTCGTTTTTTTGACGGATCTCTCTACTGGCTCTGTTTAAACAGACTCTGTCATCTAGTTTTAGCCCAATGAGTTAAGCTTATGGGCTGAAAGTAGGAGACCCGATGAGCTGGTGCTGAATTTACCATGGCTTGTGGTGCGTCATGCGGCCCATGTGAAAAATCCCAAAAAGTTCAACTCCTTTAGCAAAAAATAAGGGCTTTACAACTGTTACAGTAGGACAGCTCCTCCTAGTGGTCGATCCTAATTTTACATGCTGAACCCCTTAAAGTATGACGTAGATAGAAATTCATATATTCTGAAAATCTGCTCCACAAAATGAATAAAGGACGGGCACAAGGGGCGTAACTATAGGGAAGGCCCTGTTACAGGTCTTGCATTGGGGCCCAGGAGCTTCAAGTTACGCCTCTGATGGGCACTTAGTCAATAAAGATATATAGCCCTATTTGTATACAGCTTCTCTGCAGACCTTATGTCTCCATAATGAAAAGCTATAAACAAACTCCGTGCAGTCTGATCCTGGATGCAAACATTCACTAATTTGTTATGTGCTGGATAACTAACAATTTCCAGGTATTGTAGGCACCAGAGTACGGCTAGGGCTTGCAATTTCAACCCAGCCCCCTCAGCGAACGGGGGCCCACAGGCCCCCATCATATACTATATCACTGTCTCGGTCCACGGGCCAGCTATGGGTGGCTCTCAGGAAGGGGAGGGTCGTTACCCGGGGAGCCGGCAGCCAATTACAGACTGCCAACTCCCCCGGCACGCGATCTTTCCTTCCACTGAGAGACTGCAGTTGTGATGGATAACATCTACAGTCTATCAGTGCACTGCCGGCCGGCGGTCAACCCACAGTGTCTGAAAGCGGAGAAGGGGGGTGGAGTCAGCGAACCATACTGACAGTATATACTTTATATAATCATATATGTATAGCTGGAATAAGTTATACCAGCTGTACATACATAATTATATACAGAAGATGCTCAGGTTATATCAGCATGTTCCACATCACTATATACAGGAGATGTCACAGCCGGGAGAATATTTTAATCAGCAGCACCCAGCATACGTCCAGACAACTTGGAAAAGCGATATGCAATGCACACCCCACAATGGGTAAGATTGGAGCCCAAGTAAATAGAGTTTTAAGGAGACACAAAGGGCAGCAAAACGCTGTTGCAAATAGAAACCATCTACCAGGAGGGGCTTTATTTCTTTACAGACATATAACAACATGACGTTTCGACTACAGTCTGTAGTCTTATCATAGAATCATAAATTGGTAGAGTTGGAAGGGAACTGCAGGGTCATCGGGTCCAACCCCCTGCTCAGTGCAGGATCACTAAATCATCCCAGACAGATGTCTGTCCAGCCTCTGTTTGAACACTTCCATTGAAGGAGATCTCACCCCCTCCCGTGGTAACCTGTTCCACTCATTGATCACCCTCACTGTCAAAGTTTTTTTCTAATATCTAATCCGTGTCTCCTCCCTTTCAGTTTCATCCCATTGCTTCTAGTCTTTCCTTGTACAGATGAGAATAGGGCTGATCCCGCTGCACTGTGACAGCCCTTCAGATATTTGTAGACTGCTATTAAGTCTCCTCTCAGCCTTCTCTTCTCCAAGCTAAACATTCCCAGATCCTTTAACCGCTCCTCATAGGACATGATTTGCAGACCGCTCACCATCTTGGTAACTCTTTTCTGAACTTGCTCCAGTTTGTCCATGCCTTTTTTAAAGTGGGGTGCCCAGAACTGAACACAGTCTTCCAGATGAGGTCTGACTAGGGAAGAGTAGAGGAGGATAATTACCTCACGTGATTTATACTCTATGCTTCTCTTAATGCCTTTTTGGTTGCTGCATCACATTGTTGACTCAGTCTATGATCTATGATATATCTAAAGACCCAAGTCTTTTACACATGTGCTGCTTAGCCCATTTCCTCCCATCCTATTTGTGCTTTTTTCATTTTTCTTGCCCAGATGTAGGACTTTGCATTTCTCCTTGTTAAATGCCGTTCTGTTACTCGTCGCCCACTGTTCAAGCTGTTCTAGATCTTTTTGAATCCTCTCTCTTCCCTAGCGTTAGCTTATCCCTCCAAGCTTTGTGTTGTCGGTAAATTTGATCAGTTTCCCATAAATTCCCTCTTCCAGATCATTTATAAAAATGTTGAACAACACTGGGCCCAGGACAGAGCCTTGTGGTACCCCACTTGATACATTCTTCCACTTGGATGTGCAGCCATTTATGACCACTCTTTGAGTATGATCACTCAGCCAGTTGTGAATCCACCTAACAGTTGACTTGTCAATCCCATATTTAGTCATTTTTTTAAAATAAGTATAGTATAAAATACTTTGTTAAATGATTTACTAAAGTCAAGATATACTATATCCACCCTGATTTCCCTGATCAACCCACTTGGTGATTCTGTCATAGAAATAATTAGTATAGTCTGGCATGACTTGTTTATTACAAATACATGCTGGCTCTGGTTAATTACTCAATTTTTATCCAAGTACTTGCATACATGCTGTTTAATAATTTGTTCAAAGATGTTTCCCTGTATAGAAGTCAGGCTCACAGGCCTGTAGTTCCCTGGATCCACCTTCTTCCTTTTTTTGAAGATAGGGACAACTTTGCCCTTTTCCAATCTTCTGGGACTTCTGTTCTCCAAGAATTTTCAAATATTATGGTGAGTGGTTCAGCAATTACCTCCACTGCTTCCTTTAGTATCCTAAGATGTAATTCATCTGGACCTGGAGACTTGAATTCATTTAAGTTAGCGAAGTGTCTCCTCACCATCTCTCTGCTTATAGATAGCCTGCATTCTTCTATTCCCCCAATAGCACAGGGAAGATCATTTGATGTTCCATCTACTTTCTAAATGAAAATAGATACAAAATGGGAATTTAAAAGTTCAGCCTTCTCAACATCATTTTTAACCAATTCACCATTTTCATCTTGTAAGTATCCTATAGCATCTTTGACTTTTCTTTTTCTTTTGACATACCCCCCAAATCTTTTTTTATTGCTTTTGGTCTCTCACAAGCCTCAATTCATTAATAGCTTTTCTGACACTTGCCCTACAGTTTCTGCAGATGCCATTATATTCTTCTTTAGATATTCCCCCCTCTTTCCCTTTGATAAACATATTTTTATTCCATTTTAACATGTGTGCACGTTTTGTGTTCATCCATCCTGGTCGCTTTAAATGCTTCCCATTCTTCCTTCTTTTAGGGATTGTTAATGATTATGCTTTGAGAATCTCATTTCGCAATATTTCCCAAGCTCCAAAGACTACAGACTGCAGTCGAAACGTCACGTTGTTAAATGTCTGCGTAGAAATAAAGCCCCATTCTGATGGATGATTTTTATTTGCAACAATGTTTTGCTGCCCCTTGTGTCTCCTTAAAACTCTATATACAGGAGATGTATTACATATACCAGCAGTGCATATATAGTTATATACAGGACATACCCAGCATGGACCATATTACTATATACAGGGGGATGTATAACATGACATATGAGATACATAAAAATACAGATGTGAGATAGACAGATATGAGATAGATAGATAGATAGATAGGAAACAGATAGATATGAGATAGATAGATAGATAAATAGATAGATAGGAAACAGATAGATAGATATGAGATAAATAGATAGATATTAGATATATAGATATTAGATAGATAGATAGATATGAGATAGATAGATAGATATGAGATAGATAGATAGATAGATAGATAGATAGATAGAGAGATATGAGATAGATAGATAGATAGATATGAGATAGATAGATAGATAGATAGATAGATAGATATGAGATAGATAGATAGATAGATAGATAGATAGATAGATAGATAGATAGATAGATAGATAGATGTGGATGGGTTTTTGTACAGCTCCTGGCTTCCCCTCAGCTGCTGTGTGACTCCAGGCACAGTAATATATTCCACCATCATCTATCTGAATACTTTTGGTCTTCAGCGTGAAATCTGTCTGGTTGTTTCGTTCTGCGGTGAAGTGAGAGAGGGTCATTTCTTCTACAGAGGATTTCCCGGCAGAGGAGGATATATGGGTGACAGCAGTAGTGGGGGTCTTCCTGTACCAGTACATATAGGGCTCTCCTGCTCCCTGCACCTGGCATCCCAGGTGTACCTCTCCCCCTCTATACGTGATAAGGGCTGGAGGTGACTGTAGGATGGACTGAGCGATGAGCGATGCGGGGAGGAAGCACAGAAGAGAGAGGAGATGGTACATGATGACGGCGAGGGATCTTCTGTGCCGCCTCAGGAGCAGATCAGCCTTTTCAGGTCTCCCCCTTTGCCTCCTCCTCCTTCCTGCTCCCACCCGAGACTGGTTTCAGACGAGCGTATGGAACTGCGTCCAAATAACGTCCAACCCCCTGCTCAGTGCAGGATTCCCTAAATCATCCCAGATAGATATTTGTCCAGCCTCTGTTTGAACACTTCCATTTAAGGAGAACTCACCACCTCCCATGGTAACCTGCTCCACTCATTGATCACCCTCACTGTCAAAGTTTTTTTCTAATATCTAATTTGTGTCTCCTCCCTTTCAGTTTCATCCCCTTGCTTCTGGTCTTTCCTTGTACAAATGAGAATAGGGCTGATCCCTCTGCACTGTGACAGCCCTTTAGATATTTGTAGACGGCTATTAAGTCTCCTCTCAGCCTTCTTTTTTGCAAGCTAAACATTCCCAGATCCTTTAACCGTTCCTCATAGGACATGATTTGCAGACCGCTCACCATCTTGGTAACTCTTCTCTGAACTTGCTCCAGTTTGTCTATGCCTTTTTTAAAGTGGAGTGCCCAGAACTGGACACAGTATCCCAGATGAGGTCTGACTAAGGAAGAGTAGAGGGGGATAATTACCTCACGTGATCTAGACTCTATGCTTTTCTTATTGCTTTTTTGGTTGCTGCATCATATTGTTGACTGATGTTCAGTCTGTGATCTATTAGTATATCCAAGTCTTTTTCACATGTGCTGCTGCTTAGCCCAATTCCTCCCATTCCCATTTGTGCTTTTTCCATTTTTCTTGCCCAGATGTAGGACTTTGCATTTCTCCTTGTTAAATGCCGTTCTGTTAGTCGTCGCCCGCTGTTCAAGCTTTTCTAGATCTTTTTGAATCCTCTCTCTTCCCTAGCGTTAGCTTATCCCTCCAAGCTTTGTGTTATCGGCAAATTTGATCAATTTCCCATAAATTCCCTCTTCCAGATCATTTATAAAAATGTTGAACAACACTGGGCCTAGGACAGAGCCTTGTGGAACCCCACTTGATACATTCTTCCACTTGGATGTGCAGCCATCTATGACCACTCTTTGAGTACGATCATTCAGCCAATTGTGAATCCACCGAACAGTTGCCTTGTCAATCCAATATTTAGTAATTTTTTTGTGGATGGGTTTTTGTACAGCTCCTGGCTTCCCCTCAGCTGCTGTGTGACTCCAGGCACAGTAATATATTCCACCATCATCTATCTGAATACTTTTGGTCTTCAGCGTGAAATCTGTCTGGTTGTTTCGTTCTGCGGTGAAGTGAGAGAGCGTCATTTCTTCTACAGAGGATTTCCCGACAGAGGAGGATATATGGGTGAGAGCAGTAGTGGGGGTCTTCCTGTACCAGTACATAAAGGGGTCTCCTGCCCCCTGCACCTGGCATCCCAGGTGTACCTCTCCCCCTCTGTACGTGATAAGGGCTGGAGGTGACTGTAGGATGGACTGAGCGATGAGCGATGCGGGGAGGAAGCACAGAAGAGAGAGGAGATGGTACATGGTGACGGCCAGGGATGTTCTGTGCCGCCTCAGGAGCAGATCAGCCTCTTCAGGTCTCCCCCTTTGCCTCCTCCTCCTTCCTGCTCCCACCCGAGACTGGTTTCAGACAAGCGTCCAAATAACGGATGCTTATATGACATGTTTCAGATGACATTACAGCCATATGTAACCAGCAGTTCATCAATATTCGCCTCTGTTTAGTTTATTTCCATTAGACAATTACTCATCTTTATTTGCCTGATAGAAAAGAATAGAAACGCGGAGGCGAATACGCAAAATATAGGTCATGCTGTGCATTAGGAAAAAAAACGGAGCTGAACATTGCGACCATGTAAACACATATGTAGACTTACATGAACTCCATAGAACAATCCGGAAAACACGGACCAAATACGGAGCTCCAATACACAATTCTGAAACCGGCCGTACGGCGCTCCATGCTGTTCTTCTTTTTATTCATCGCCATATGTACATTATATGTGACGCTACACAAGAGCGCCCCGTGTGACCGCGGTGAGGGGCGCCATGACACCGCCATACAGGATCGTTGTGCCGACCGCTATCTTCTATGGGAGGACTCCTCTGTGGGGCTTTTCCTTGGGACTATTAAAGGGTAATTGCTATCACTGCTAATTTTCCTTTGGACTTTCCCAGGAACCAAACCACAAGGGGGCGGAGCTATGCTAATTTATTGTAACAGCAAATTTCTGTGTATTTTCAAGGTTCCGCAAGACGAAGCTTAAAGGGAAGCTGTCACCATGCTTTTACAAGACTGTCCACGATAAACCTTTAACAGCGCCGCCTATTAGATTTCCTTATGGCTGTTTGGTTTGTTCTCCGTGCCGCGATACCTTTAAAGCTGTTTTTATAATTTTCCCGCGCTAATAAGCAGAAAAGTGTCAGTTTTCCCCCAGCGCAGCACCAGGCACAACCCCAGTTCTTGATTGGGAAGCAAACGGATTTCTCTTCTTTACAGTAATCCTGCACAAGCGCCGTAGCAAACCCCATCTGCACCCCAGCTCTTCTGCTGAGATTGCAGCGTTGTACTGCACCTTGAGGATGGTCCCTCCCACTGCGTCTGGGGTCAGATGACTGGGAGTAACAGACAGGGCAGAGGTCCAGATATGATAAGGGGAAACATGGCGGATCTCCCATGCTGAACTCTATTCTGCACAGTAGAGGGCAGTGTAGTTGTTACCCATTAACACAGGGTAAAGTGGGGATCGGGCACCCTCATTATCAGGGAGACTCCTGTGGGGTCGATGACCCCAATCCTATTTTGGACTGAAAAGTTGTTCCTGTTGGCGTAAAGTGTAGTGAAGAGAATCAACAGCGCCCCCCTGTGTCACTTGCTGGTTCAGAGGCGCTGTTACATACTGCCCTGTTATGGAGGCACTATGACTGGTGTGGTATATGGTAGGATTAGATATAGCAGCTCAGCACGCAGTATCACACACACAATAGGCTTAGATACACAGGCTCAGCACACAGTATCACACACGACAGGCTTAGATACACAGGCTCAGCACACAGTATAACACACAACGGGCTTAGATACACAGGCTCAGCACACAATATCACATATAATGGGCTTAGATTCACAGGCTCAGCACAGAGTATCACACACGATGGGCTTAGATACACAGGCTCATCACACAGTATCACACACAACAGGCTTAGATACACAGGCTCAGCACACAGTATAACACACAACAGGCTTAGATATACAGGCTCAGCACACAGTATCACACATGATGGGCTTATATACGCAGGCTCAGCACACACTATCACACACAATGGGCTTAGATACACAGGCTCAGCACACAATATCACATATGATGGGCTTAGATTCACAGGCTCAGCACACAGTATCACACACAATGGGCTTAGATACACAGGCTCAGCACACAGTATCACACACGACAGGCTTAGATACACAGGCTCAGCACACAGTATAACACACAACGGGCTTAGATATACAGGCTCAGCACACAGTATCACACATGATGGGCTTAGATTCACAGGCTCAGCACACAGGATCACACAAGATGGGCTTAGATACACAGGCTCAGCACAGAGTATCACATACGATGGGCTTATATACACAGGCTCAGCACACAGTATCACACACGATGGGCTTAGATACACAGGCTCAGCACACACTATTACACACAATGGGCTTAGATACACAGGCTCAGTACACACTATTACACACAATGGGCTTAGATACACAGGCTCAGCACACAGTATCACACACGATGGGCTTAGATACACAGGCTCAGCACACAGTATCACACACGATGGGCTTATATACACAGGCTCAGCACACAGTATCACACACAATGGGCTTAGATACACAGGCCCAGCACACATTATCACATACAATGGGCTTAGATACACAGGCTCAGCACACACTATTACACACAATGGGCTTAGATACACAGGCTCAGCACACACTATCACACGATGGGCTTATATACACAGGCTCAGCACACACTATCACACACGATGGGCTTAGGAGAGTAGATAAGAGCAGCACTCAGGGGTTGATTCCAGAAAAACTTTATTGCCCACAACGTTTCAACTCAGAAGAGTCTTTGTCAGCACTTGACAAAGACTCTTCTGAGTTGAAACGTTGTGGGCAATAAAGTTTTTCTGGAATCAACCCCTGAGTGCTGCTCTTATCTACTCTCCTTTGCTATTTGGAATACGGTCCGTGATCCAGGACTCTTGGGAGCGAGCACCTTCTGGAGTGGAATATCTTCCCTGGAGATATACAGGGTTTACGTGTGCTGTGATCCAATCATTATTTGGGACACACGATGGGCTTAGATACACAGGCTCAGCACACACTATCATACACAATGGGCTTAGATACACAGGCTCAGCACACACTATCACACACAATGGGCTTAGATACACAGGCCCAGCACACATTATCAAATACGATGGGCTTAGATACACAGGCTCAGCACACATTATTACACACAATGGGCTTAGATACACAGGCTCAGCACACAGTATAACACACGATGGGCTTAGATACACAGGCTCAGCACACACTATCACACGATGGGCTTATATACGCAGGCTCAGCACACACTATCAAACATGATGGGCTTAGATACACAGGCCCAGCACACACTATCACACACAATGGGCTTAGATACACAGGCCCAGCACACATTATCACATATGATGGGCTTAGATACACAGGCTCAGCACACAGTATCACACACGATGGGCTTAGATACACAGGCTCAGCACACACTATCACACGATGGGCTTATATACGCAGGCTCAGCACACACTATCACACACAATGGGCTTAGATACACAGGCTCAGCACACACTATCACACACGATAGGCTTAGATACACAGGCTCAGCACACAGTATCACACACAATGGGCTTAGATACACAGGCTCAGCACACAGTATCACACACGATGGGCTTAGATACACAAGCTCAGCACACAGTATCACACACGACAGGCTTAGATACACAGGCTCAGCACACACTATCACACACAATGGGCTTAGATACACAGGCTCAGCACACATTATCACACACGATGGGCTTAGATACACAGGCTCAGCACACACTATCACACGATGGGCTTATATACGCAGGCTCAGCACACACTATCACACACAATGGGCTTAGATACACAGGCTCAGCACACACTATCACACACGATGGGCTTAGATACACAGGCTCAGCACACACTATCACACACAATGGGCTTAGATACACAGGCTCAGCACACACTATCACACGATGGGCTTAGATACACGGGCTCAGCACACACTATCACACACGATGGGCTTAGATACACAGGCTCAGCACACACTATCACACACGATGGGCTTAGATACACAGGCTCAGCACACACTATCACACGATGGGCTTAGATACACGGGCTCAGCACACACTATCACACACGATGGGCTTAGATACACAGGCTCAGCACACAGTATCACACACAATGGGCTTAGATACACAGGCTCAGCACACAGTATCACACACGATGGGCTTAGATACACAGGCTCAGCACACACTATCACACACAATGGGCTTAGATAAACAGGCTCAGCACACACTATCACACACGATGGGCTTAGATACACAGGCTCAGCACACAATATCACATATGATGGGCTTAGATACACAGGCCCAGCACACATTATCACACATGATGGGCTTAGATACACAGGCTCAGCATACACTATCACACACAATGGGCTTAGATTGAGAGGCTCAGTAGACTGTAGCACAAATATTACAAATATACTGGGTAGTGATGTCCGATACACAGGGCGGTATCCCACAGACTAAGGATGATGACGATTAAGCGGTAAATTGCGATTTTGCCGCAATGCGTTTTTAAAATTAGAAAGCCACATAGACACCTGGAAAAAAAAACGCAGCAAATTCGCGAACACCAGTGGGTAGTCACCCTCAGGCCGTCGTCACACGGGTGTATTTGCATGGGTTTAAAATTTACGTGCGCAATACGTAGAAAATAGCATCCATTCATTTTAATGGGTTCATTCACATTTCCATATTTTGCGTTCGCACTTGGATCACGCAAGAAAAAAGCAGCATGCTCTTCTTTACTGCGCAGGAAGGTCCCCATAGAAGTCAGAGGGGGCGCAATAAACGAGGAGACTCCCAATACGCTGATCATTCTGATGGGAAAAGAACTCGTTAGACTAATCATCCATTTCAATCGGTGCGTTTTAATCTGCGGCGCGCAAATGAACATGTCAGTAAAATATGCCGATACAGGTGCAAAAAGCCTCATTTAGTATGCAAGAATGTTGTGCTGAGGCGCAAGCAAATACACGTAGTATTAACGGGCGAGAATACCGCCAGTGAAAGCATAAAGCAATAGTCCTGTTTGTCCCGTTATGCGATAATCACTGCCGCATAACGGGACGAAAATACGCCCACGTGGGTAAGCCCGAATGAACATAAACACAGCGGCTCAGTATCAGGGCTCATTCCAAATAAATACGCAGCGCATATTCTGCAGGGTGAACGCACACGGGCGGATTTGAATTGCGGAATATAGAGCCGGCGTCCGCAGTAAATACCGCCCATAGCCCACTAAGTAATAATGATTCTTCATACACGAGCGGAAACAAATAGCGATTTCCAATCGCGGATGAAAAATCACAGCATGCGCCATTTTCCTGCGGATTCCACATGAATGGCCTTTGTTGAAGTCAATGGAGGACGTCCGACCAGCGGACGGGCCGTGAAACAAAATCTGTACTGCACCTGTCCGACGGCGAGGTGTGCGGACCATCTGTAGTACAGAAAGAAGAAAGAGGAAGCAGGTACGCGCGGACACCGCTGCTGCCAGGGCCGGATTCCGCATGTTGAATCCGACCCAGCCGTGTGCATGCGGCCTTATGCGCATAATACGTAGTTCCGCTGCGTATTCACGGAGCGCGGTAAGCACAGGCCGTGTGAATGCGCCCACACACAGCAGGCTTAGGATGGAAACACATGGGCGTGTTTTCTTCCCGTTATGCGGCTGTGATAATCTGCGTCGCATAACGGTACAAAGCGAAACCGCTGATTTCAATGGTTTCGTTTTCACTATCGGAATTCCCGCACTTTAATACTTCACGCGAGAGCGGTCGGCAGGACCCGTCTCCCCGCTGTCTTGTAATATGGCGCGGCGTTTGAACAGCCCAAGAATAATGAAAAAAAAACGTTCATGCGCATCTATGTCCCATAGTGGCTAAGTATAGTTGCGCTTCCAGCCGTGTGAGGCCGCCCGCTCACATTACATTCATACAGATGAATGAAGAGCCGACGCTGCGGAACAGATCAGATCTAATACTTTATTATCGCACAATATACATCGGCGCTACGTACAACAGCCGGCGGCGGTGGCTCCTCCGGGGGTCCGTCAGGAGGCGTCCTCCCTCATTACCGTACAGCAGGGGGCAGCATCAGCATTATGGCTGCCTACAGCGGGACGTTTAGAAAGGCTCATTCACACGGGTGTGCTCGCACTCCATATCACGCATGTAATACGGACAGCTTCATCTCCATTGATTTGCGCCGGGGTATCCAGATGTGCGTTGTACGAGTATGAAAAAAATTGCATCATGTCTTATTTTGGTCCATATGACAAACCGAAATTGACTAATAAAGTAAAATGGGATCACGTAAATACGCAGCGAATACTCATCGTACGTGCGGAATAACTGCATATCTGCGCATGGAGGCAAGAGAAATCTACGGACATTTTTGCAGGTTTTCTTTTGCACGTGTGAAACACGCAGTGAATACGTGCGCAAAAAAACTCCAAAAAGGTCCAATTCCACACGGTTTTGGTCCATAAAAGCGCTGCGCATTTCATAGACTGACACGACATCCGCCCGTGTGAAGGAGCCCTAACTGTAACTACCCCATATCATGGCTATGGGGCTCTCTGCATTATGATGGGGTTCTTCCGCTTCCACCTCTTTAGCACTGAGCGCCCTACCTTGGCGGGTGGCTAGGGTGCCGGGTAGGGCTATCGGAGCTGTGCCACCGCCTGCGAGATGCGGTGCGGAGGTGCGCCGGAGCTTAGAATCCATGATGTCACCCGCTCCCTGTGCTTGCACTGCCCCTCTGCCAAGTGCTGGCTGCATCCTCTGGGTCTCGTGGGCCACATAAAACAAGGTGATCGGCCTTGAGTTTGTCACCCGCTGTACATTGCAAAGTTTTTGGCAGTTTTTGTGGCTTTCTCTGCACACTACTGCCCTCTAGTGGCCACACATACTGGAAATGCAGGTTTGTTGATTTTTATTGATGAAGGCCGAGTCACTATGGGGGGCCGTAAGATTTGGACATTTCCCCCTTTTAAGTTGTAGCGCCCCCTGGGACAAAGTTCTCCAAGCGTCCCAGCAATGCATTTATCCAGCTGCGGGCGCTCTGGTCTCCGCTGCACGAACGTACACGTAACACGGCGTATTTTCAGGCGTGAATCGTGGCATCAAAACGTTGCAATTTTAGTGTGATTACCAAAATTACAAATATTTGAGCAGTTATGATTGCTCCTCCTATTTTTTTAATGGGCGGAGCTTAGTATGACAGGGTGTCGCTGCGCCGCCGGCACATGGACTATACTTTACGGCCCATTGTGTTTACACTAGAAACTGGTTCGCAGCTGGTGAAGATTTCAGATTTGGCGCACGGACACCCCGTAGATGCAAAATGTATAAAGGGTTTTACGCCTCCTACACTTCACTCCAGCGCTAGCCTTACTTAGATCGGTGTACGGCACGGCGGTCTACGCCTTTACTTCAGGCTACGCCCCCTAGCAGTAAGACCCACCCACTTTTTAAAATGCAACTTTCTGAGCACAGCCCGGATGATAAATACGCCGAGTATGTGAAAATATAAGTAACCTTCATATAAGAAAAAGTTCTGCAACTTTCTTACATACTTTATGTTTCAGTTCTTCACCGTTTTCAAGATCTCTGCTTGCTGTCAGTAAATGGGAACATTCTTGATTACATCCAGAGGCTAAAAAAACCCTATTCAGACGCAGTAATACGCACGGCTGAGCATTTGTTACAATTGTGTCCAGTGTAGACAATCCTCAGAGAGGAGAGCAGCACGACTCTATCCTGTTTGTTACAATGTATCAGTGCAGTAACATGTATCACCGCCTGATTGGTTAGCGCTGCTTCTGCTCTTTTTATATCTCTGTCTCAGTATGAAACTTTGATTCCTGGAGAATATTTCCATATACATTAACGTCTCCCGACTGTATCCTCGCGTCACCCCTCGCCCGGCATCTGTTCGTTTTCGTGCCAGTCTCGGAGGTCAGTCAATGCTTCAAACTTCCACCGGCTCCAGGGGCTGGAGATGAGCCTTGAGGAGCTGTATGCTGCTAAGAATCTTCTTCTGGTGGCCAGAAAGTGTCACGCCGATTAGCTGGATGTCTCTGGAAAGGAGGGAAAACAAATCAGATACATTAGCGTGGGCGGAAAGGATGGCGCAAATTTAATGGGCCAGTATCCTGAAAGTCTAAAATAAAGTTTGTCATGGAGTGCTGCACCCAAGATGATCCCCAGAAGCACCAGGACGTGAAAACTGTCTTCTGCGAAGGTCTTAAAAATTCTGGACGACTGCTAGATCTGGTTTGGGGAAAGTTGGGTGACTAATGATAGGACGCTATTACAGCTCTACAGCCAGGAATGAGAGTGGGTGGAGTTATATACAGCTATGACCCCCTCTATGGTAACACAAGTATGAGGCTATCAGGAGTAGGGATGAGCAAACTTTTCAAAAAGTTTGCCAAATTTGGTCAAAAAGTTTGGTCCGGTCCAAATTAGATGGAACCGAACTAAAACTTCACCAAAAGTGAAGTTTTGTCATAAAATTGCTGTATGACACTGCGTAAGAGCCAGAAAAGCCCTGTATAACACTCTTAGCCCAACTAGGGGGCATCTAAGTACTGCTGAGCTGCTTATAAAGGCAAAGCTAATGAAGAAAAAGTAGAAAAAAGGAAGAAGGAAAAAGATTATTTCCTTCTTTGAAGTAGGAGAAAAGCAGGAGGCCGTATTCACATGGCCGATAGCAAGTCACAGCCGAGATTCTCGGGCGTGATCGCATCGCACAGCGCACGGACACGCATCGCACAATGATCGCATAAGAGTATCGGCCGTGTGAACACAGCTGAAGAAGGAAGCAGGATGAAGGAAGAAGGAAGAATGTTAGCGGTTCGGCTGAGATGACCTGCCTGAGGTTCACAGCGACAAACTGAACTATTGGCAAAGTTTGACCTGAAACAGGTACTGACTATTTTGTTTGACTACTAATCAGGAGCGTGGGAAAGCTGGGTGTCAACCTCTATGGCAGCTGTAAGAATATTCTGCAGGACACTGCGGAATGTTCCGCCATGCCGAAAAGTCGGTATTAAAATCCACATTTATAGCTGCAGATTTTGACAGTGGGATATTCTGCAGTGTCCGGTATTATAGTCCATCCCGTGTGAAAGAGCCCTAATTGGCATACTTTTGTTGGGGCAGGTGAACACTCACACTCGTTGAGGGGGGGGGGGGGGGGCACGCCAGTGATTTTTAAAAATGTATTACCTACATAGATATCCACCCAGTGTGTGTGTAATATATATATATATATATATATATATATGGGCTAGTGTTACTTTGGTTAGTTATTACTTTCTTTCTGAAACTCCGAGCCTCTTTTTCCTCAGATGGTCATGTGATCTCAGTTCTGACCAACTCTGTCAGAAACTAGTCAATTTCTTAGTCTGTGTGACACTGCTACATGGAACACATAAACTGCCTAGAGAGGAAAACAGGCACTCCTGTCATAGTTACTGATGACGATCACACAGCTCCTGTGACACAGTTGTCATAGAGGAGATCACAGCTCACCCTCCTGGTCTGTAGCTAACTTAGGTGACTATAGAAGGTAATGATAATTAAACTGTCCCCTCAGCAGGCAGAAATGGTATAGAGTCTAACTGATGCTGTGCTGATGCATCATGGGAAAGATGTGAAAGTGAAATGTCTCACTCCCTAGATGGTGCCTGATAAGCATCAGACAGGAGGCTGCTCTGCATGTAAGGGGCAGCAATATACAGAGGAGACAGGCAATCAGGTGAGGGGGTGAGGTTATACAGCCTGTAGGGGAACCAACTTTATGTAAAACACAGGTTTGGATGTGAACAGAGTAAAATAAAAAGAGCAAATAAAAGCAATCATACAAACAGAGAGGAATGGGGACATAAATCAAGTATTCTGGAGTTCCAAGTGACGCTCAATAGTTTTATAATGAAAACCTCTGCAATTTTTTTAATATACATCGCAGCAGAGTCCTGGTGTGAAGTTGCAAGACTGTGGATAACTTTCTGGTGGGTGAGGGTCTAACCACTAGGACCCCTACTGATCCCGACAACAGGGGTCCCCACATGAATGCAGTAGCTTCCGCACATATGCACCTCGGCTCCATTTATTTCAGTGGAGTGCCGAAGATAGCCAAGTGCAAGTCCTCGGCTCTCTCCAGTAGTCCCAGGGAAATGAATGGCGAGGCGGTGCTCAAAGTCAACTTCTGTTCCATTCCTGTAGAGCCCTTCAGGATCCATGTTCTCATTGGGGGTCCCAATAGTCAGATCCCACTGATCAGTAAGTTATCCACAGTCTTCTGGATGGGAGATGACGCTCAGCGCCCCTTGGGTGACATGCACATTCCGCTTTCCTCACTCTGCGGTCAGTCGGGAGATGGCGTCCAGCGTCGTGTATCCGGCCTTGTCAAAGTTTTCTTTGTACTTCTCCATCTTTATCGCTTCCAGCCATTCGTGTGGAGAAGAAAGGGAGGGGAAGTCTGGAGGGCAGTTACTGAGCAGCGGCTGGGAGGGTCTGGGAAGACAAGAGGGTGAAATGCGTCAGTTTCCACATGATCAGCCATCGCATGGATGGAAGTCGCAGCTTGCAGGATACATAATTTACGTAAAAAGCCAATTAATGACAATGAATAGAACAAAATCTGTGGCTTCTGTTGTGCATGCAAATCCAATATGGCAGGGTCTTAGAGCGGCGGGCTTTGTGGAAGCAACAAGACGTCTCAACCTGACAAGTTGTTATATAAAGGGGAAATCCAGCAGGGCAGGAGACCATCTCTGGCATCGAGGAGCCAAGGGGCTTCATATAGACCTCTTTCACACGGCTTAGAGATTCCACTAAGTTAAAGGGTCCTGTGATGATGTCCAATCTTTCAATCTGTGACATCACATTTTAAACAAAGTCCGAGGTCACAGATTCCACTGAAGTCAGAAGATTCTTTCTTGGTGAATTTGCCCTTTAAACCCGGGACCACTTGTTCTTCTGCTCAGTGGGGGGGGGTCATGGGGGTCAGACCATCTCTCCAATCACACACTAACAGCCATAGGCCTGTTTTACACGCCAGCTCTATATAGTCCTGGAACTATCTTTTGGGCCGCAATACGTTGGCCGCTGCATGGGCTCCTATGGGAGCTGATGACAGCGGCCGGAGAAGGGAGGTGGGAGGGAGTTTATCAACGTGACTGCTAAACTCTCTCCCTCTTCTCTCCTCCTCTCTCCTCCCCTCTGGCTGTTTGCTATTGGAGGGAGTGGGATGGGGTGGGGCTAAGATTTGCCCATCGCGCCCCCTCCCATTGCTGGCTGCAGACAAGGGGTAGGAGCCTAGCTCCGCCCTGTCCCATTGCACACAGCCGGATGGGAGGAGAGAGGAGGTGAGCCGGCAAGAGGGAGGAAAGGCCCAACAGCATTGCGGGCTAGGCGTGTATACACCGGGGCCCATGCCGTCTTGACAGGCGCACAAACGTTAGATTTGTGCGCCCGTTCACGTGTTTTTACGGCACAGGCCGGCGCAAGTAAAAACGCCTACAGCCATGTGAAGGAGCCCTAAGAAGTAATTTAAAGGCAATATGTCACCTCCAATTACCAGCCCAGTCCGATGCCCTAAAATCCACGTTTTGCGTTTCGCACGTGGTGTGCTAAATAACTTTAAAGCACCGAATGGGTGTTTCTCTTAAAAAACTAATCTATGTTCTCTCCCTCTCCATCAATGCTAACTGTATCCTTGGCTGATGAGACCTTTCACTCAGGCAGAATTGTTGCGCCACACGCAGCGGCACGTCTAACGTGCAGATTTTAATGCAAAATTGAAAATGGCGCAATTTTGCAGCAAAATCTGCAGTCAGACATACTGATTTTATCACGGATTTCCACAGCAGCAAATTCCACTGCAGGACAATTCCATTCTGGGTTTGGTGCACGTGGTGACGTCAAGGAGGCCGATGAAGAGATGAAGGCCCGTCACTGCACATGTGCTGAATCTGGAGGTACATAAACGTACAGCACTGCCAATTATAACAAACCCACAACTGCTTATGTAGCCAAAGGGCCTTTGAGAAGAGCTGTGACTGCTACTTCTGCCCCCTATAGCTAGGTCCCTAGTGATGGCCATTAATACATTACCGAAAAACGCCCTTTGGACTACTCCGCATGATATAAATGCATTTAAATGTTCAGCAAGATGGCTCCCATGGCAGATTAAAAGTCATGTAGGATATTCTGGTATTTTATAGACATAGTGGGGGAATCTGTGAACTCCATATGTCACCAAATACCATCCTTAACCCCTTGAGTGGCACGCCCGGAAATTTTCCGGGACGAGCTCCACTGCCGATAGTGATCTAGCCCGGAAGATTTCCAGGCTATGTATCACTATGGGAGCTGCAGAGCACAATGCCACAAGCTGTGGCAGTGTGCTCTGCCTGCACAGACCCACAGAGAACAAAGCAAGGGCTTTGAAAAACCAGCAGAAGATATTGCCGATCTGCCGGCAATCTCCTGCTTTGTTTACAGGTTGCCATAGAGACCATCGGCTTGTCAGAAGCAGGCTGATGGTCTCTGTGGCAGGGAGAGCTGGTGCTTGGCTGTGAGAGGACAGCTAGGTACCTGCTCTTACAGCAGAGATCAGAGAAAACCTCCGATCTCTGCTGTGTTAACCCTTTACATGCGGCAGTCTATGTGACTGCAGCATGTAAAGGGCTGTCACTGCAGCATGTAAATGGCTGTCAACATCGGACCCCCGGAATGTGATCAGGGGGTCCTGATGGGTCCCTGTGGAAGTCCCCTAAAGGGACAAAAAAATAAAAATTATAAAAAAAATTATAAAAACACTTGTCTCCCTTTACTTTGTAAAAAATCAAAAATACAAATCACACATGTGGTATCCGTGTGCGTCGTAATGACCCAGAGAAGGAAGTTAATACATTATTTAACCCCTTAATGACATGGCCCCTTTTTTTCTTTTTTCCCCATTTCTTTATTTCCTCCCCCCTGTTTAAATAAATCACAACTTGTCCCGCAAAAAACAAGCCCTTATATGGCCATGTCAATGGAAAAATGAAAAAGTTATGGCTCTTGAGATGCAACTGCAAAATTAGTTGAAATTCAATGATTAGACCATTTTAAAAAAACCTGCCCTGGTGGGCACGACAGGGTGGTAGGAAACCCGCCACTCAAGGGGTTAAAGGGGTTGTGCTACGAAGGAGCCGCTGCTAGAAAAATGCCTGGCTGGCTGTGGCTTCCCCCTGTATGCCGAGAGTGGGACCCAGGGCAATCAGCTGTTCACGCCAGGCATCACATATTGACAGTGGTTGTGTATGTTGGGACAAGCCTTTTAAGGGGCTGTTTCATTTAGAGAAGACATTTTCATGCACTCTAATAGCGAATCCTGAGTTAATACATGGGGGTCTTCTATTCAGGATTCCCAGCTCTTGCCCAAAGTGTATCTCTCATTCTGGAGGACCTAATCCCATTGATTTGAATGGACACTATGTAATACTTAATTTCCCCTGAAGGAGTGCTGCAGGGAAATTATGCAAATAAGGGAGATGGAATAAATCCTCCACAGTGCCACCTACTGAAAGGCAGCATTCCTTCGAGTCAAAGTGGGACTTTTTATACAAGTCTTGCTACAATGACTGGGAATCAAAAGCAAAGCCAGACCCCATGTACATACAGCTGTTTCCGGGTTATTGCCCATCATCAGTGTACAGTAGGAGTCTGGCTTTTGCTAGTGAGAGGCCAGGGACAGGGGTCAGAAACGCTTCTGACCGCAGGGAAATTAAACACTTACTACTATGTTTCTCCACAGATTACAGCAGGGCAACACTTTTTGATCAACGTATTGTCAAGTGACCCTGCTAATAAGTAGGGACTGTCCAAAATGGAAAACCCCTTTAAACACCGATGACTATATCCCCCTTAGAAGATAGAGCTGTACTCACCTGCTGCTTGAGACTCCCACTGTTTTCAAGCAATTAGGATTTCGAATCATCCGGTCCAAGGAGCTGACAATCTGCTCAAATCGAGGCCTCTGAGGACGATCCCGAAGCCAGCAGTCCAACATGAGAAGGTGAAGTGCGCTGGGGCAGTCTGGGGGAGGCGGCAGGCGGTACTCCTGGTCTATGGCGTCTAATACCTGACGAGTATAGAAAGGAAATAGACAAGATGGGCTCAGAGGAGAGAAGGTTTCAGCAGCCACTTCCTTTTCTTCTCAGGGGCTTTAGTGTTTAAAGGGGTTGTCTCGCGAAAGCAAGTGGGGTTCAGCACTTCTGTATGGCCATATTAATGCACTTTGTAATATACATCGTGCATTAAATATGAGCCATACAGAAGTTATTCACTTACCTTCCCTGCGCTGGCGTCCCCGTCTCCATGGCTCCGTCTAACTTCCTTGCGCAGAAGGGTCTTCTGCCTTCGGCTCGGTTTAGCAGCAGCGGCATTCTGGCTCTGCCCCCTTCTACGCGTCATCGCGTAGCTCCGCCCCATGACGTGTGCCGATTCCAGCCTCCTGATTGGCTGGAATCGGCACATGTGACAGGGCGGAGTTACGGCTCGGACGGCATCCCCCTCTGCCGAGTGAATCAGCAGCAGACACTTGAGCCGGGTGAGTGCCTCTGTCAGTGAATCCCGACATTTCATCCCCCCCCCCCCCCCCCCGCACCCACGGAGATATCAAAGCACAGGGAGTGAGGCAACCAGGTGTAAAGAGACACGTGGGGACTGCATACACCGGGACCGAGCCTACAGGAGAGGGCACGGAGAGGAGCTACCGTCTCCCCCCCCCCTCCTCCTCTGCTCATTTAGCCCACAGTCAGAGCAGACGGGCTAGCAGAGAGATCATATTCCTCTCATCCCCCCTTACTGAACTCACAAACGCTGCAGGAGACACATGAGACTGTGCCAACTGAGTTCTAAAGGAGCACCCACCCCCCTCCTTTGCAAGAGAGTCAAAGCAGAGTTGAAGAGGGTGTTATCTTCACCTCACATAATTCTCTAACACAGCAGACTGGGGTCTCAGACCACCCAAAACCAATCTACACCAACGTGTAAATTGCACACAGAATCAGGGAGGTGTGTTAACCCTTGTTGTCCCAGTAATCCCAGCAAACAAACAGGACATAACACAGCTTCCTGAAGCTACAAGACGCCACTCACCTCTAACCAAACATCAGCAGGAGCTAGGAGAACCCACACAAAATCTGAATCTCATCAGCAACTACCTATATAAAAGCCCTAGGGAGACAAAATCCCTTCCTTCTCCAAATCCTGCGAGCCTGAAAATGATTTCTGCCACAAAAAATACAAGAAGGACACTATGCTTAACTAACAACCACGTAGACACCACCGAGACTTCAGCAGAACCTAACACGCAACCGAACCTCAAAATGGTTAAAACCAACAGAGACAGAAGCAGAGACGCAGTGGGCACACCGAAACATAATAAAAATCAACTAGAAATGGATAAATACCTAAAGAAAAAACACCTTTCACCTGCGGCGCAGAGAGCCAAAATCACGCAAGAAGCCTCTAACGACCAAGACCTGATCGATTCTGACAGAGACTGTGGCTCAACACACTCGGACCAAGACGAAGAACAAGACAGAGGCCCAATCTCTCGCTCCTTCATCAAAAAAATATTAACCAAAGCTCTCTCCCCGGTCTTACAAGAACTTGCCGACATCAAAAGAGATGTTAAACATATAGGCCGCAGGGGAGATGACTTGGAGAACACCCAACCAGAAATAATTCACCACAGCGAGGCAGTACAGAGTTACCTACTCTCTCAACAAGACCACCTCAACCAAGCCTTTCTTCTCCTGGAGGACCAGGAGAACAGGAGCAGAAGAAAAAACGTCAGAATAAGAGGCCTTCCAGAGACCACCGCACCAGAGGCTCTCAAATCAGCGGCCATACAAATATTTAGCTCTCTCCTGGGAGAAGAGAGGGCAGATAATATTACTATCGAACGAATTCACAGAGCTCTGCGACCCAGACCTACTGCTTCGGCCCCTCCGCGAGATGTCATATGCGGTCTACTAAGCTACGTAGACACTGCAGATATCTTTCAAAAAGCACGAGAGACCCAAGAAATACTATTTGAAAACAACAAAATATTACTCTTCCAGGACTTAGCGCCAAGCACATTGGCTAAAAGGCGCATATTGAAACCTTTAACAGACGCCTTGAGAGCGAAAAAATTCCCAGTGAAATGGCTCTTCCCATTTGGCTTAGCTACCTTCAACAACGGGCAACAAATTACCATCCGAACCCCAGAAGACCTAGGCAAAGCATGGGAAAAATTAGACATCTCGCCGATCGATATCCCCTCCTGGCTACCAGTGCAAGGCCAACAAGTGACACCTCTACTCTCGAAACCAGAGGACTGGAAGATCAGCTCAAAACTCAAATCAACCAAGAAGTCCCAACCTTCTAACAAATAATTAATTATAACATTCTCTTTCCAAGGGGGCGATCTACACACCAGCTCAGAGATCAACATCTCGGACTCTCCACGCCTATGCCCCCCCCCCCACCCCCTCTCCCCTTATCTCTCTCCCTACCATCCTCTCCCTTCTCCTAACCTTGCAGGAGAAGAACAAGCCATCGAAGCTGGATAGAGGACTCTATGGTTCCTGCGGAAGAGACGGGGACATCCCCACCCCAAATACACCAGAGACTTGTGAGTCATAGCCGGCTTCCAGCAGCTGGCTCGCGGGGAGGGCTAGGGAGGCGTGTATGGGTAATATGCCATATCTATTTTTCATTCATGGAGGTCCCTCCCTCTGACCCGGGCCCCCGAACCCACAGAAGTACCCCATGAAGAGGGACGTAAGGAATTCGGGACCCCCGGCCACTGGGACAGGTCTTATCCTGATTTTAGTTAATCCTTGTTATAATGTTTTTTTTTAGTCTCTGTTAAAAAAGGCTGTTCACATACAACTCAGTTTGGTTACGTTCAACAACAATAGGAGTTGTCTGACACTACAAACCACAATATTTAAGACAAAACCTCACCCAAAGACTATTCACTACTTTCTCTAATACGAAGTCTCGGTGGTCTGCTAGAATCAATGGAGTGCGTCCAGCCACCCCCCAAACACGCAGGTGGGAATTGTCACCTAGGCCTGGCCTTCTATGCAACTGACTTTGTCCTTGCGGTGAAGAGCTTGGCCACTGTTTGGTGGCTTCACGCACACCTGGGTTTAGGCAGACCTTATTACCCACCACACAAAGTGATGGGTTACGTTAATAGTTCTTGTTGTTTGGTCGTCGAGAAGGAGCGCCCGAGGTTAGTAGAACGACAAGCAGATGCCATCTGTACGCAACTTAACACACATATATTATGGCTAACATAAAATATACATCCTTCAATGTAAGAGGGATGAACACCCCCGAAAAAAGAAGTCAAATAATGACACTACTTAAAAAAATGAAATCCGAAATAGTATTCCTCCAGGAGACCCACTTAAAACAAAACCACATACCAAAACTTCCCATACATACATATAACCAATGGTTCCACAGTACACACACATCCGCATCTAGAGGAGTGACCATTGCAATAGGACAAAATGTCCCCTTTACACCCACTCTCCAGAAAATAGACCCATACGGTAGGTACCTATTCCTCAAAGGCACAATAGCAAACAACAAAGTAACCCTTGCTAACTTATACGCCCCAAATCACAACCAGGTCCCATGGCTCATACGCACTTTAACCAAATTCGTAGATTTTGCAGAGGGACTCACAGTCGTAGGCGGAGACTTTAATTTAGTCTTGGACCCCTCCAGGGACACCACATCTACCACCCCGTCAATCCCCAACAAGCATATCCGCAGACTTAAAGCTACCCTCTCTGAACTGAACTTGCACGACATATGGAGATTATTACACCCAGAAGACAGAGGGTATACATATTTCTCTCACATACACACAACGTACCATAGGTTAGATTATCTCCTTGTGTCTGGAAAACACATAATAAACGCTCGAGACACAGATATTGGTCAAATCACAATTTCTGATCACACACCGGTCTCAGTCTCACTTCCCATACACAACCTTCCCATTAGAGAATGGAATTGGAGATTGAACTCCACACTACTAAGCGACAAACTCCACTGCACAACACTATCAGACAAGCTAAAAGAATTCTTTGAGTTAAACGAGACCCCAGACATCTCCACACCAATCCTATGGGAAGCCCACAAGGCTTTCATCAGAGGTGAATTAATAGCCCTAGGCACGAGAGTAAAGAAACAAAGGGAGAGGGATGTAGATTCCTTGCTAACACAGATATCTAACCTAGAACAAGTACATAAGCACTCACTAAACAATGACAACCTCCAAGAACTAAAAGATCTCAGAGACAAACTTCAGTCCCTCACCCTACCCAGCCTAACTGAAGAGGATAAAGCTAGCCTAATATCCCCAGTCACCTCCCCAGAGGTCGAAAAAATTCTCAAATCGATTCCCAATGGAAAAAGCCCAGGGCCGGACGGCCTACCAATCATATACTATAAAGCCTTTTCCGAAACACTCATCCCACACCTGACAAATCTATGCAATACACTTCTTACAGGTGGACAACTCCCCAAACAAGCCTTGGAAGCATTTATCACCCTGATACCAAAAGAAGGGAAAGAACCAGAACACTGCGGCAATTATAGGCCCATTTCCCTATTAAACATAGATCTCAAGATTTGGGCAAAATTGTTAGCACAACGTATCTCACCTCTACTTCCGAAATTAATACATGCTGACCAAGTGGGGTTTGTACTGGGTCGAGAGGGAAAAAAGAACACATCCCACATTATCAATACTATACACTACGCCAAACTTAACAAAATCCCGCTGGTCTTATTGGGAACAGACGCCGAAAAGTTCGACAGAGTGAGCTGGAGTTTTATGAGAGTCGCACTACAGAAGTTTGGCCTGCCAGATCAGTTCATCGAGGCCATATTTAGCATGTATTCAACTCCTACAGCCAGGCCCCAAATAAACGGTACTCTGTCGGGGCCTTTCGCCGTCACCAATGGGACCAGGCAGGGTTGCCCTCTCTCCCCCGTCCTCTTCGTGTTGGTCATGGAATTCTTACTTCAACGAATCAGACAACACCCCAATATTAAGGGGTTAAGTATAGGAAACCTCACACACACAACAGCTGCTTTCGCAGATGACCTTTTGGTGCTCATGACCAACCCCGAGAGGGCCCTCCCCGCAATCATAGACATCTTTGAACAATTTGGTAAAATCTCAAATTTTAAAATTAATTATGAAAAATCAGAAGCTTTAAACATTTCAGCTCCAACCAACAAGATTAAACAGATCATAGAAACACTCCCCTTTAAATGGCCCACTTCCAGCATCAAATACTTAGGCATCATTATAACTTCAGACCCACGCCTTCTCTGCAAGGCAAACTCCCCCCCCCCCCCCCCTCCTCCAAAAAGTACAAAACCAACTACGCAATATTAACACCCCCCTGCTGTCATGGCTGGGCAGAAAAAACCTGATATCAACTTATATACTACCATATATCCTCTATGTTCTACAAACAGTCCCGATAGAGATCCCCTGCAAATTCTTCTCAAATCTTCACAAAATGTTCAGGACATTTATTTGGAACAAGTAAAAACCGCGATTAGCATTTTCATACTTGACACAAAAGAAGCCACAAGGAGGTTTTGGCCTACCAGATATATCTACCTATTACAAAGCGATCCACATGGCTAGATGGTTTGACTTGGTGGAACGCAAACTAGACTCGCCCTCCTTAAACCTAGAGAGAACATTAATAGATCAAATCGGTCAATTCCTTCTTTGGACCAACAACAAAATGCCTTATAAAAAACAAACACTCAGCCCGACACTAAGAGGCACAATCAAGGTAATGCATTCTATCAGAATAGAAAAGGGAGATCAACACAAGCTAGCACCAATGATTCCTGCATCACTGGCCCCCTCTATTTTAGCTAACAAGCTAATTAAAATAACCAACACTTGGGCTAAACTAGACTCTCTAACAATCCAAGACATCATTAAGGGAACCAAAATAAACAGCCCCTCACAAATCGATCTGCTCTTACCAAACCACTCCCTAAACTTCCTAGAGATAACAGGCATTTATTACTCACTCAAAAAACTTCAGGAGAAATATCAGAGAGAACTGCGAGACCCGTATTGGTACGAAGCATACCTCTTTGTCCCGGAGAGACCAAAGAAACTTATGACACACCTCTACAAAGGGCTACTTATGAACGCCACACCCGACAAACCGTGGTTCCTTAGAGTCTGGGAAGGAGAATTGGGGACAACCTTTGACAGGGAAGAGACTAAAAAAATCTTGACAAATTCACACGGCTTCTCAAAATGCGCCCGCATTCAAGAAAACTCATTCAAACTGACAACCCGATGGTATAAGACACCGGTCTCGCTCTTCAAACTTAATCCTACACAATCCGACAGATGTTGGAGATGTGGCACAGATAGAGGGAACCTAGTACACATTTGGTGGCACTGTCCACAAATTAAACACTTCTGGCAAAACATCATGAACCAAATAAACAAAATATGTAATACCACATATACATTTACCCCCGAGGAAGTCCTACTCTGGAAACCCTCAAAACAATTTACACCCTCAAAAAATTGCAGCAGCAAAACTACTCATCCCACCACTATGGAAATCGAATCATATACCTACGATAGCACAGCGGAAAGACAAAATTTCACAAATCTATAGATTTGAGGAATTAGCCGCTTGGGACACCAACTCAAGGGAAGAATTCCTCAAACTCTGGTCACCGTGGTATACATACCTAAAAAACTAGATAATATAGCTCTATCCAAGTAGCCTTAAACGGGGTGATGTATAAGAACATCTAGCAGCAACAAATTCACTCGGGCGCTCCTCTCCTCTCCTTTTCTCTCGACGACTTGGTTTCCCCCCCTCCCCCTGTTAAGTTCCTTACCAATGATCGCAAATAAAAAGCTGGGACGCTGCAGCGGAAGCGGGTAGGAGCCCCTGGTTGAGCGGATTCCCTAACCCGCATCTTCCATTGCTTCTTCCCCCACTCGCACGCCTCGTCGTCTATACACTTGAATAGACCCCTAATGAAGTGGGGAAGTAGCTCCCTCCCGCTCACACAGCACCTATTGATTGAATGTACCCAACCTATACCATCATATCTTTCAAAGCAAGTTTGGTACATTTCATCGCTAACCAAACATGTAACACTCATAATCTGTGATTTGTTAGTTACGTCCTACAATGGCTTCATTTGTGTAAGAAAATACTCACTGTTCGTAAACGATTTTTTTTTTCTATGCTCAAATAAAAACAAGATTGTTTAAAAAAAATCTGTAAATAATATCAGGATTCATAGAGAAAGCCCAAGAGTCCTGCTTCCTCCACCCACTTCCAGAGGAAGCCTGTGAGTCCTGCTTAGCTGCCCAGCTGTCAACCATCATGGCAGTCCGGGGTTTATTATTTTGTTAGTTTAGAGGCTGAAGAACTGACTCCTAATGAAATGACTAGTCAGACACTTGCTTGAAATCTTCTGCCAGCCCTTCCTGGATTGGAGGATCAAAATCCCTTCCTCCAGGAAGAGCTGGCTGTGATTGGTTCATGAATGCAGTGGCTCAGCCAATCAGAGTTGAAGCTTGATGGACCAATCAGAGACATTCATTGATTCATTGAATTGCTGTGATTGGTTCATCGAGCACTGGCTCTGATGGGCTGAACCACCGCACTCCTGAACCAATCACAGCCAGCCCTTCCTAAAAGAGGGGATTTTGATCCTCCAATCCGGAAGGGCTGGCAGAAGACTTTAAGCAAGTGTTGGGGAGCTTCAGGGGAGAAGATGCACCGGAGATGACAGCGCCTCTTAGGTGATGTATTATTTATTTTTTCCTGCAGCTAGGGCTAATTTTAGGGCTTTTACAGTAGGATTTCCTACTGTCAAAGTTGCATCACACCGCAGGAAAACTGCGTTTTCATACAATGCAACAGAGAGGAAGGCTCCATAGGGAAACATGGGCTACAAAACATCGCAGGTTGTGTGCATATATCGTGAAAGCCGCAAGGTTTTTGAGTCGCAATGTCACATGCTGAAAAACTATCCAAATGCAAAGGAACCCATAGGAAAGCATGGGCTTCACATACATGCGATATGTAGCATTCTCACAACGCCCTAAAATCGTGCGACTGTAAAACAGGCCTTAGACAGAGTGTGTGACTGGGTTTTTATATAGGGACAGTCAGCAAGTAAACCGATGTGTATCTGGTTAGTAATACAACCTACTCCAGCAATCATCAGGGCAAGCCAGCTGGGCTTTGGGGTCAGTTATCACATGGATGTGATCTATTGATCTCGTATCACCTGGAAGGGATCGGTTTTTGGGAAGTGACCATGGCTGTATTGCTTGGTCTAGCCCTTCAATGGTAAGCAGCCTCCGTCATACATGGTCAGCAGCCATATGCTCTCCCAGCAGGAGGCGGCAGAGACTGCGTATGGCTGCGAGTGCACTGTGAATGTCCGCGTATCCCTATCTGTTCAGAGTATGAAAACGCTGCTCATACGCAATGTATCTGGGCTAATCCCACAGCTGCACACCCTTCTATCTATTCCCTATTATCGCTAACCTTCTTCATAGGAAGAAGTAGAGGACAGAAGGGAGAACAACTACAGGATCAGACTACAGGCAGGTCCTGTTTGTAGTCTGTAACTATGGAGACACATAGATCTGTATAGGAGCTGCGTACACTAACTATTACACATGAAAAGGGTGTTCCAACTAAAAAACAAAATGTCCTGCTTGTAAAGGGCAGAAGATTTAAAGTGGTCACCTCTTGATTACTCATGTCCCAGTATGGTCGCTCGCCGTAGGAGGTGACTTCCCACATGACAATCCCATAGCTCCACACATCGCTGGCACTGGAGAACTTGCGTTGCTGGTGAGCTTCTGGTGCCATCCAACGTAGAGACTGTCTCCCGACCTGGAAGACATTGGTGGATACTCCATAACACTCAACATTCCCAAGACCGCCGCAACCATATTATTGTGCTGAACTATAAGAGGGGGCCTGGCTGAACCCCATTGTAGTGGGCTGTGTAGAGCCTCACAGGGCCTCTTCCCCTCTTACTACAATGCTTCCATAGATTCATGCCATCCTTTGCTCCTACAAGGGATTGAGATGTAGCTTGTAGGCGTTCTGTATTTGGAGAGAGGAGCATGATGTCATTGGCACAAATGTACCATGCCCATGAACCAACCTATGACAACATAAGGGTGCGAATGGGATATAAAATATGACCGATATTAAACTATTTTTCACTTTTTAATTATTTTTAAAGAGAAGCAAAGTTTCTGACATTCGGGAAGCACTGGAGAACCCAGTTTATACCCTCTGAGTTATTTTATGTTATGCTGAGTTGGTTTTAGGGGCGGCCAACTGGGTAACTGCAAAATGCCCTAATTTTCTAAGAGGCTTCTGAGGACAGGACCAACAAGAATAAACTCAAAGTAGAGCAGAAAAACACATATTATATTGGCTGTATTATACATGACAGCGTTATTCTGGCTGCATATGGCTGTATTACACTCAATGACCACTTTATTAGAGACCCCCATCTAGTAAAACGTTAGAGCTTTTTGGCCTACAGAGCTGCAGAGGGCCAGGGTGTGCCAAGGAAACCCTGCCGACACCAGCCTAACAGGAGGGGGTCATCAATTCATGCTGCTTGTGCCGAATTCTGATCTCCCATCAGAACGGTATAACAGAAATCTGGATCTATCTGACCAGGAAATGTTTTTCTGCTGCACAGTGATACAATTTTTGCGCTTTTTTGCCCACCAGAGTCTTGCCTTTCTGGTGCTGGAACTAGTTGTCTGCTGTCATAGTCCATCTGTACTAAGAGACAGCGAGTTGTGGATTCGGATAGGTTAGTTGGGGCACCAGCATTGTATTTGGCTGCTCCTGACTGTGCAGCACCTGTTGTTTAGGATGATTCCTTACATCCTCCTTTGACCCCTTTTGGTGACAAGTTGTTTCCACCCACTGGATCCACTTTCACTGGATATTTTTTCTCGATCATGCCATTCTCCATATACTCTCCACATTGTTACATGAGAAAACCCCATGTGGTTGGCAGTGACATCCTGGCCCCGGCTACTTTAGCACTGATGACCGGTCTCGTTGGAAGTCGCTCAGATCGCTGGATTTTCCCATCAAATGTGGATTCATACTGAAACTGATCCACGGAAAACTTGTCACGTGATTGTATTTTGCACAGAGAAGGGCTAATTGTGAGAGGGTCGGGGCTTTAATAAAAGGGCCGGTCAATGTATGTAGACTATGTCTGCAGTATAATGTGAGTGTAGTATGTAGATATGAGGAAAACCCTCCATAAATTGGGCCCTGATGAGAGGATAGACTTACCACATCTAACGGTCCACATAGTCCGGACACCTTGCACACTAGTTGTCCATTCACCAAGATGTTACGCGCTGCCAGATTTTTGTGGATGTAACTTCTGTCTGACAGATATCGCATACCGGACGCCACACCGCGGAGCATTGTGACCATCTGTAGGGCGGACAGACCACCCTCACACTGCTGAGATACAAGAGGAAGGAGACCCTCAGCCTACAGTTATCAGGTAAGTACAAGAGTAATCACGATCTACTATGAGAGATACGTCCAGTACCAGAGATAACTGGAGATGTAATCTGATTGAATCATCACCAAATGGCCAAGCAATTTGTAATCTGCTGTCCACTGAGATGTGCATTATGTTACGATGTTAATAAATGTATTAGGACCCCCCACCAATTCTGTGCTGACAGGCGAAGGGGATATGCGGGCTGGATGAGAGAGTATCTATCTATCTATCTATCTATCTATCTATCTATCTATCTATCTATCTCATATCTATCTATCTATCTATCTCTCTCATATCTATCTATCTCTCTCATATCTATCTATCTCTCTCTCATATATATCTATCTATCTCATATCTATCTATCTCTCTTTCATATCTATCTATCTATCTATCTATCTATCTATCTATCTATCTATCTATCTCATATCTATCTATCTCATATCTATCTCTCTCATATATATCTCTCTCATATCTATCTATCTATGTCACACATATCTATCAATCTATCTATCTATCTCATATCTATCTATCTCCTATATATCTATCTATCAACCTATCTCATATCTATCTATCAATCTATCTCATATCTATCTAGCAATCTATCTCATACCTATCTATCAATCTATCTCATATCTATCTATCTCTCTCTCTATCTCTCTATCTATCTATACACACATACATATATAAAGGCGAAAGCCCTTACTGACTGACTCACTGGCTCGCCACAAATTCTCTAACTTCCCGATGTCGTACAAATTTGAAATGTGGCAGGAGCTTTCTTTAGGTCCTAAATAGGAAAAGTAAAGGGGTCACAACTCGATTATTAAATTTGAATAAAAGGGCTGTTACCTTTAAGAGCGTGGGAGGGGTGGCACATTCTGCAGAGAGACATCAGTACATGCAGTCTGAGGAGAATGTAATGCTCCTCTATGTGTATACATATTTTATTCCTCGGTTCCTCTGAAGTAACCTTGACTTCATAACATTTTCCGTGTGAACAACACATAAACACCAGTAACAATTTACCTCGAGCGAAGCCGGGTATATCAGTTAGTTAGGTAAAAAGTAGAGGGTGGCACAGACATATCCCAGTACAAAAACAAACAGATGCCACCAGTTGTAGAACTGACAACGGGGTATGCTGGTGGGATATCAACAACCAATCAGTACGGACATTGAAGCACTTTTGGTTCTTCCAAATTCCACTGTTAGCAATGTTATTTGTAAATGGAACCCATGCGGTGTGTGCGGCGGCGCCACGGTCAGGGAGACCTTGTAAACTGACAGAACGTGGACAATGAAGCATTGTACGAACTGTAAAGGCACCACGCATATTGTCTGCCCTCGCTCAGGAGGTCTCACAGAACGCCATTGGAACGTCCATTAGCACTAATACCATCCGTAGGGAACTGCATGCGAAGGGTTACCACAAACAAGTGGCTGCACACAACATCACAGCAGTGAATGCACAGCGGCGCCTGCGATGGGGCTTGGCGCGTCGGACTGTAAATGATTGGAAGCAAGTGCTGTGGGCGGCTGAATCACAGTATACCATCTTCCGTTGGATGGCCGCACTTGGGTGTGGCGGTTGCCTGGAGAGAGGTTTCTATATGACTGCATAGTCCCAACTGTGAGGTTTGCAGGAGGTTCTGTTATGGTGTGGGGGTGTTTCTGCTGGGAAGGACTAGAGCCATAGGTTATAGTGAAGGCCAATCCTCAATGCCAATGGCTACAGAGACAATCCGGACAATGTGGCATTACCTCCCTGTGGCAAAACTTTGGGTACAGCTCTGTGTCTCTACCGACATGATTGAACACCATGCCATACAGCAAGAAGTGTTGAATCTTTGTTTGAAGAGCAGAAATTCTGCAAACTTCATTGGCCAGCCCAAAGTCTGGATCTCAATCCCATTGAGCATCTACAGAATGAACTAGAACACTATATCCCTACAGTCCCAACATGGCCATCATCCCCCGCATCAAAATCTGAAGCTCTCCTCGAGGAAGGGAGGCAAATCCCTCTACATATCCAAGATGGGATTTGGTGGAAAGCGGCTGAGGACGGTTACTGCAGTCATTGAGGACAAAGCTGACCCAACACTGGACTGAAAAATGTGAATAAAATTTAATTTCATCATCATCACCTTTTATGTGTCCCAATACTTCTGTCAACATAGTGTACTGGATAAACCGGCCTGACATATCTGCGGTTTACTTTCCAAACAGAAAACTTATATTGTATTTTATAAGCCGAGTCGATTCATCACCTACCCGGAGATACGCATCCAGTGCGCCATTTTCCATGTATTCAGTCAGGATCATGATGGGGCGACTGCGTGTCACAGCACCTTCTAGACGGACCACGTTGGGATGGTCAAATTGTCCCATGATGCTTGCCTCACCGAGGAAATCCCCCCGCTCCTTGTCACCGGTCCCTGAGCGTAGCGTTCGTATACACACCGCTATATCTCGCTTCCCAGGTAGGCAAAGACGGCCGCGGCACACATCTCCGAAATCACCTGCGGAAAGAAAATAAAACGTGTGCATACACGTCACTCTTCTATTAGTATGCTATCTATCTCATATCTATCTATCTATGGCCGCCTGCAGACGGCCAGGTCAGATCCCGCTGCCAGAATTCTCGCAGCGGGATGCAGACCCGTGCCCCTGCACAGCCCTGTGGCTCACCCGCTCCCGGCGTCTCTTCTCCGCGCTGTGTGCCGGCTGCCGCCCACCTGGGGCATACGCAGAGCAGAGCCGGCCCATCACCACAGATATTTCTTTGCGAGCCTCTGAGAGACCCTCACAGAAATAGGGCATGTCGTGATTTGTTTTCCGCGTGTGTTTTCATGCGGAGAAATCACGGCTGTCTGCCTAGGATTGTGTTATCTAATGCAATCCTATGGCAGCGGGCATGGGCGGATATTCTGCAGGAAATCCCGCCGCGGAATTTCCGCCCCTGTGCAGAGGCCCTATCTATCTATCTATCTATCTCATATCTATCTATCTCATATCTATCTATCTCATATCTATCTATCTATCTATCTATCTATCTATCCCATATCTATCTATCTATCTATCTATCTCATATCTATCTATCTATCCTATCTATCTATCCCATATCTATCTATCTATCTGTCTAGCTATCTCATATCTATCTATCTCATATCTATCTATCTATCTCATATCTATCTATCTATCTCATATCTATCTATCTATTTCATATCTATCTTTCTATCTGTCTAGCTATCTCATATCTATCTATCTCATATCTATCTATCTCATATCTATCTATCTCATATCTATCTATGTCATATCTATCTATCTCATATCTATCTATCTGTCTATCTATCTGTCTATCTCATATCTATCTATTTATCTATCTATCTATCTATCTCTCTATCCATCCATCCATCTCATATCTATCTATCCATCCATCTCATATCTATCCATCCATCCATCTCATATCTATCCATCAATCCATCCAATATCTATCCATCCATCCATCCATCCAATATCTATCCATCTATCTAATATCTATCTATCTATCTATCTATCTCATATCTATCTATCTATCTAATATCTATCTATCTATCTATCTATCTAATATCTATCTAATATCCATCTATCTATCTCCTATCTATCCATCTACACTTTTACCTGTTCCAGTCACCTCTTCAATTTTTACATAGGATACATCAATCTCTCGAGCAAACTCCCGAACAGCCTCTGTGGGGTCCTCATATGTGGATGGATCAATGTAATATTTCACTCCCAAACCTAAGATAAGTGAAAATTATTTTCAGTTTAATGGCAATTATACAAATGCACCATTTTGACACATTAAATGGCATGTTCACTTTTCTTAATCCTGTATTATGCATCAGAGCTGCACTCACTATTCTGCTGGTGGAGTCACTGTGTCCATACATTACTTATCCTGTACTGATCCTGAGTTACATCCTGTGTTATACTCCAGAGCTGCACTCACTATTCTGCTGGTGGAGTCACTGTGTACATACATTACTTATCCTGTACTGATCCCGAGTTACATCCTATATTATACTCCAGAGCTGCACTCACTATTCTGCTGGTGGAGTCACTGTATATATACATTACTTATCCTGTACTGATCCCGAGTTACATCCTGTATTATACTCCAGGGCTGCACTCACTATTCTGCTGGTGGAGTCACTGTGTACATACAATACTTATCCTGTACTGATCCCGAGTTACATCCTGTATTATACTCCAGAGCTGCACTCACTATTCTATTGGTGGAGTCACTGTGTACATACATTACTTATCCTGTACTGATCCTGAGTTACATCCTGTATTATACTCCAGAGCTGCACTCACTATTCTGCTGGTGGAATACATACACAATTATAACACACAAATGCAGAGGGGAGGGGGGACACCCCTGCTGATCTAAATAAACTGTTATAATTGTGTCCTATCCAAACCAGTTTCATTTTAGCCTGATGAAGGGTCGATAAGAAGAACCTGAAGGATGCTGTAACATCATGTATTTCTGTTAGCCATTAAAATGTATCATATCTACAAGATTACTTGGTTTCTCTCACTGAGAACAATCACACTTTATTTCATGTACGTTCTATATAGTGTATATCCAGCATGACTGAAGAAGGGGCGTATTTTGCCTCGAAACGCTGTGCGTTTCAGCTGTTTTTTTTTTTCAAAATAAAGCAACACTTTCTTCTAAATATCCAAGCATGTGCGCAATTTTCTAAAAGAGGTTGCGCCACTTGATCAGTGGGAGGCAGTGTCTAAAGTGTGTACAATATAAAGTTCTCCCATGTTCTAACCCACCTCCCATTCTGTGCTCTGGATTTAAGGCTACATCACATGACCTTGTACAGGACCCAGTATGCCTGCGGCTCTCACCTCTGGAACTGATGTAATGCTGCAGTCGGTCAGTATACGGAGTCTCTCGTCTTTTACTGTAATGATGCAACGGGATAAATGAAAATGTTAATGAATGTTACACACATCAGCCGGGACACCCGCAGTCACTTCCATCTCTGTATAGTGTATTTCACATTTGCCAGAATTTTTAAATATATTTCCCATCAGGCTTCATTTTACCAAAAGTAACCCTGAATTATTTTAGAAGGGGTGTGGCCATCAAGTGGGTGTGGATTAGACGGCCAGGGTGGGGTCAATGGCAATTAGTTTAAAGGAAATCTGTCAATCGATGTAACGAGTGTTAGATAACTGTGTTATAGGACATACCAGAGGTGGATGATGATAACGATACCTTCCATTTTTTCATCAGATGAAATATCCTGCTTGCCACGTGGTACAAAACTGACAGCAAATCCATCTCATGGACTGAAGAAGGGACTGAGAGCCCGGACCGCTGCGGGAGGTGATCCGCCCAGTGGATGGATTTGCTGACAGTTACAAACCACATTGGATATTTTGGGACGAGAGCATCTGATGAACAAAATGAAAGGCGCTTCCCCACAGAAATGCTTCAGGCCACAATAGAGGCAATCCCTAAGCCAGAAAAGGACACCTCCTCCCCAGCAAACCTCAGACCCATACCCTTGTTAAACAGCGACATAAAGATATACGCAAAAATCTTAGCCCATCGATTATTAAAAATTATTCCAATGTTGATCCACAGCGATCAGGTGGGGTTTGTTCAAGGTCGACAAGTGTCAGATGGAACAAGGAGAATTTAGTCACTCAAACAATGGACCTCCGGGCAGCTTCTTTGCTCCTTACTTTGGATGCGGAGAATGTGTTTGATAGGATTCACTGGAGCTATGCATTCTCGGTCTTGGAAAGATTTGGATTCTAAGGTGGGATATTAAGAGCAATTAAAGCTGCCAGCACCCTTCATTTGTTTTTCAGGGAAGGGCTTTAAATATAAACCCTTCCCTGAAAAACAACCCAAACTGGTGTAAAAAAAACCAAAAAACATACTCACCTTTCTTCAGCTGCCGGGGCTCAGCCGAATCTTGTCTCCGCTGTCCCCGACTCTGCACTGAAGTTCTTTTAAAATCCCTGCCTGCTGAAAGAGCTGCTTCTGATTGGCTGAGGCAGCTCTTGGCCATTCAATGAATAACAGGCGAGAGCTGCCTGTGATTGGTTGAGTGCCTCAGCCAATCAGAAGTAGCTCTTTCAGCAGGCGGGTATTTTAATTCCCCGCCTGCTGAAAGAATTTCAATGCAGAGTCGGGGACAGCAGAGACAGGATGTGGCTAAGCCCCAGCAACTGAAGGAAGGGGAGTATGTTTTTTTTTTTTTTTTACACCGATTTGGGTTGTTTTTCAGAGAACGGTTTATATTTAAAGCCCTTTCCAGAAAAACAATTAAGGGGTGCCGGCAGCTGGATCTTCTACTGCAGCTGTCATCTGTGACAGCTGTGGTAGGTAATTCTTTATTCCCCACGGGGATGAAGAACTCCTTTGCCACATTTGTCACATTTGTGACAGGTGCTGCAGGAAATTCTTTATTCCCTGCGGAGATGAAGAAAACATCTGCCGAATGTGGCAGATGTGTTCTTCATCCCCGCGGGGGACATGGCAGCCCGACCAAACTACTGAACTACTACTAAAAATAATACCATCACCGGCTTGGTGGGAAAAATACCGGCCAAGCCGGTGAATTACTGGCCGAGTGGCAACCATAGGTGCAGAAGGTTTTGTCATCAGGGTTCCATTATTGCCTCTGGGTCAGCAGGGACACCACCCTCAACCCCTTCACCAACATTTCTCAAAATCCCTAAGCAGAGCACTTCCTCCACAAACAAATCACATCAGAGCATACCCCAGGCCGCAATCATATACCGCACTGTCTGAGCACAGTATGAATACCCCCTAGACATATATACACAGAACTCAAGTTGGAAGAGTCCTTCACAGCGTGATGGGTGTAGCTTATATAAAAGGGTAGGGCTAAATATATTCAGATCCCCTCTTTTAATTTCAAACCACTGTTCATATCACTAAATTAATTTCAGACCCCAGACCAGATCCCTTGAATACATTCAAACCTATAAACAAACCCTCTAAATATATTTAGACTTTAGGCCACTAACCTTCTTCTAGACCCCTATGTTTAAATCAGACACCAGACCCTCTAAATAGACAGAACCCAGATGAGACTCCCTAAATATAGTTAGACCCCAGAATCCTAATTCACACCTCAGATCATGCCCCCTAAATATAATCAGGGACCACCCAAATTTAGTCAGACTCTAGCCCCCTATATTTACATCAGACTCTCTAAATGATAGGTGAACACGTGTCACAGGTCTATTAGCTAACCTCTAGATTGCCAGGGATGTTGCCATTGCTCTCTGCACTATTGAGACATCATACGGCAGTATTATTGGGGCCCTATATGGCAGTATCACTTTATGGCAGGTAAGATTCATTCTCTCGTGTATTGTTTTGATCATCTGTTATAAAACCCAACAGATTTCAGCCAAGAACCACAAATAACCTTTTAAAGAGAAGTATGAGGACCAGGAGGATGGAGAGACCGATGAAGGCCAAAGCACCGAGGCAGGAGCCAACTATGAGGGGCAGCTTGTCTTGGGATAATTCAGATTTCTCGCCACCTGAGAAAAAAACCACAATTATTATATAGCATTCTTGTATATCATTCTCTCTGAATATTTACAAGAAAGGGAGCCGTTTGCTCTTATCTCAATCTGGGTTTTCCCACCCTAGAACTTCTCCTTGCATTTACTCTATTTGGATGTCCTTTGTGATAGGGTGCCCCCCACCACGATCACTTCCTCTATATGTACACCACTAAAAATTCTTGCAGGTGTTTTTAACGATTTGGCTACAATCAACATCACATTTACAGAGGTGCTATCCTTTCCATTTCCTGGCTTTCCCATATATACATACGAGGGGCTGCTGATAAGTCTTTGGCTTTGTCTTCTTTTGTTGTTTCTATGGTAACAAATGTTACATCACATGAAAGCCTTATGTTTCTAATATATGTTTTCAAAAATTTTGTGTTTGTGGCTTATGGCAACAGTGATCTCGGCACGCGGGAAAACAAAATGGCGGAGTCTAAGGCGATATTCACAGCAAATGAGAGCAGAGGAGTGATAAAATTCTTGTTTCTGCAAGGAAGGTCCGCGAAGGATATTCATGGTGATATGTGGCAGACATTGGGGGATCAATGCCTTTCATATTCTACAGTTAAGAACTGGGTTGCCAAATTTAAAACGGGCCACTTCAGCACCAATGATGAGGAACGTCCTGGACGACCGAGAGAGGTTGTTGTTCCGGAGATCTTCGATGCTTTGCACAACCTCATACTGGAGAATCGGCGAATGTCAGCTGCAGGAATAGCAGACATCATGGGGATTTCTGGTGAACGGGTTTGTGTCGTTATCCATGAACATTTGAACATGAAGAAGCTATCTGCACAGTGGGTCCCCAAATGTTTGACAACAGAGCAGAAAAGCATGTGAGTGAGAACTTCCCGGCCTGTTTGTCAGCGTTTCTGGACTGATAAGAACTTCCTGGATCGACTGGTCACCATGGATGAGACCTAGATTTATTTCTATGACCCTGAAACCAAGGAGCAGTCAAAAGAGTGGAGGCATAGTGGTTCTCAGCCACTAAGGTGAAGGCGTCTGTGTTCTGGGATAAGGAGGGCGTGCTGCTAGTGGACTACCTTTAAAATGGTTCCACCATCAATGTAAGGTATTACATTGAACTTTTGGACCAATTGAAGGCAGCTCTGAAGGCCAAAAGGCGTGGCAAGCTGTCCAAAGAAATCTTGTTCGTGCAAGACAGCGCCTCCGCTCACACTGCACAAGCGACCACGGCTAAACTGGTGGAGCTAGGCTTCCAGCAGGTTGACCACCCACCTTATTCACCAGATCTAGCTCCTTCCGACTATCATCTGTTTCCAAACCTGCAGAAACACCTCAAGGGGGCCAAATTTCTCACGATTTCTGATGCCATGGCTGCTACGGATGACTGGTTTACGTCACAACCGAAATCCTTCTTTTTGCAAGGCTTACAAAACTTGGAATACTGATGTAAGAAGTGTGCTGACCTCAGTGGAGAGGATGTGGAATAAATGTAAAGTTTCATCTTCCTATCTCGTTTCTTTCTGGGTAAAGCCAAAGACTTATCAGCAGCCCCTCGTATATATATATATTTGCTAGACCTGTCTAGCACTCTTCTCTAAGGTGAAGATCTCATTATGTATTCGGGATCAGAGATATATATGTACCATGGGGCAGACTGAGCCTCTGGCCTCAGGCGGCACCCTGCAGCTCCGCGGAGGGGCAGCTTTACTTTTAAGAGCTGCTGGCTGGATGACCTAGGGCTTAGCTACTGTGCAAGAAGAATAAACAAACATGTGCTTCTTTAACCCCTTGAAGAACTGACATTTTGTGTTCTTTTCCTTTTTTGTTTTCACCATTCCTGCCTTTTTCCATCTAAATTGCCATATGAGGGTTTGATTTTTGTGGGACGAGTTGTATTTCTGGTTCAGTTTAACACACCATAAAATATATTATATAAATTTTAAAATTTCTTAAGTGAGCTTAAATAATAAAAAAAATGCATTCATGCCATTATTATTTATGTTTTATGGCATGCATAGTGCATTAAAAAGGATATGTTCACTTTATTCAGTGGGTTAGGGCTTATCCACAGGAGTGTATATCGGCCGCCATTTTCACGGCCAGCCCATATTCGCTATCATCTGAACTGTCTTCCCCCTTCCCTCCCACCTCTCTCCTCGCCTCTGGCTGCTTGCAATGGGAGGGGGTAGGGTTAAACTAAGCTCTGTCCTTCCCATTAAAAGCTCTGGAGCCCCGTCCTGCCCATCCCATTGAAAACAGCCGGAGGGAAGAAGAGAGGAGAAAGCCGGTGAGGGGGAGAGAAAGGGGAAGATAGCTCAGATGGTAGCATATGTCTACCATATACGCTTGTGGTATATGCGGTATACGCTTGTGTAAATAAGCCCTTAGTATGATCACAGCAATTCCAATTTTATATAGCACATGAGGTGTAGCAACAAGTGCAGACAGCTGGTATGGGGAAAGTCATCTACAGCCTTATTTCTGGGTCTAAGGATACAAAGTTGTAGGAGTCATCCCCATCATTCACTGTAGTGCAGCCGGGTGAGGGTTACATTAATCATTGGGACACAAGTCTCCTGCCTTGGCTCATTGAGGCAGTCAGAGCTAGATTTCTGATACAGTGCTCCAAACCCTCTGCATAGATATAGAGATAAATGTAGCAACACTGGCAGGATGCTAAATGGCAGAACTCGGCCTATAGCATGTATCTTTCTTGGGTACTTAGCATGTCTACCAGTACGCAGATACTCCAGGAGCTATAGTAGAGCTAAACAGCATAACAGCCGGATGTCTCAAGAAATATAGAAGCACAGTATACAGCAACACAGAGAAAACTAGGGAATTACCATTAAATGACAGGGGCAGAGGATGATGATGAGGAAGCAGATGATTATAATGAAACTGGCGGAACAGATGGTATGCAACTGAAATAACAACCAGAGAAATTCTGGCTCTCCCTACATCTCTGACTCACACTGTCCCTCAACACCAGACCCCACTGTCCCAAAACAGCTCTGAGTTATCCCTATGGATGATCCTGTCTAAAACACTATCCCTGTGAACAGGAGGGCACCAGGGCCCAGACAAGAGGCTGAAAAAGCAAAATCTTGGATGACCCAAGGCAAACAGCAACAAAGAAGTAAAAATGAGACAAACCACAAATTGGACTAGATAAATATAAACTGGACTAGAGAACTGAGAAGACATACTGACTGAAGAGACAAGACAAGACAAGACTGGAGTAGAGCTATGTGCTAAAATTAAAACAAAGAATCCTGGATAGAAAACACGCTGTCAACCGAACTGTACCGCAGAAGCAAAGAGGTAATGATAGAGACGCAAACAAATATGATACTCTTCCTTGTAACCTGACTGAGCAGTGCAATCCAATGATCCCCTCCAACAGATAATAGCAACCGCCCAAACAACATAGAAAGCAGGAGATAGAGACACAGCAGGAGACCTCTAATAAATGATTAAAATCTTGTTTCTGGCATCCACCACTAGGAGGAGCTCACTGCATATAGATTCATTAGTAAGTTGAGCAGAATATGTCTAAAGTAATCACCTAAGCTCCCTCTAGTGGTGACTGTGGGCATTTAGTATATTTATCTGTCAAGGATTTGGAGCTTTGTATCAGAAAACCAGATTGCTATAAAAAAAAATAATATATATATATATATATATATATATATATATATATATATATATATATATATATGAAGAAATCACCAACTACAGAATGTCAGACTTTAAAACCACACAGCGATAAAAGATGGAGATCTGCGACCTCCATATTACTTGTAGAGCGGCCTGGGATGGCCTCTGCTAAAAGGCTGTCACAACAAATGTCTTATGGCGCAGCTCATATACATAATATATGGCAGGCAGCCCGGTGTACCTCTTCTATCGTATATAATTCATCCAGATGTGATGCACATTATGTTTGCATTATCGGAGCTGACATGTGTCCCGCGCCCACGCCGCATGCAGGAAGACAGATCGGCTTTCTCTAATTGCTTTGCTTGTCTTTGTGTATCAATGAGCTCTAACAATGTGGTCGCGGCTTGTGGTACATTATTCAGCAGAGTATGGATTACCGGCGCCGCGCTGCTCACCTCCCAGCAGGGTCTGGAAGTACATGTTTCCGCTGTAGGCTCCGTAGCCGCGCTCTGTTCTCGCTCTCACCTGGAAGGAATAGATTGCCCCTGGGTTGAGTCCACCGACGGTCGCCGTGTTCGTCTCACTGATTAGAAACAGCGACTCGCCTTCATCGGCCTGCGGGAGAGAAAACACGTAGAGCGAGCTATTATAGATGGCTGCGTTTGCTGGCAATGCAGTCTGCACTGAGGTATATGGCGAATGCGTCAAGTGAACCCGCGTTCGTCCTGAAGATCTGATAGTCTGTGCTTTAAAGGGACAGGTCATGTACTGGCCGCAATATGGCCGAAAAGCTCGCCAATGTGCAGTTTTATCGCAAAACTATGTTGCCATTAACAATCAATGTAAAAACCGTAGCGATAAAACCGCATGTCACTGCAGCGCGGTCTTCATGTGACTTCAACCTAAAGGAGAATCCTTGCTTAATGCAACCTGTGAGTAAAACTACAACTCCCTGCAGGTCCTGTGGTCCACAGCTGTGAGGGCATGCTGGCAGTTATAGTTCCCTACGGAGAGGAAGAGATGTTAGGAAGCTGAAAGTTAATTTATTTTAATTGCTAAGTAAGGGGAAGGGGGAATAGATTTTTCAGTAGTACCTGCTGCCTCGGGCAATTCCTGTCCTGGGGGCTTCTCAGTAGCTTGCTGCCCGACCCTTACCTTGCGCAGTTGCTGTCCTGGAACCCCTCTGAGTATCCTGCTATCTGGCCCTTGCCATGTTTCTGTACTGGGACCCTCTTGGTACCCTGCCGCCTGGTCCTTGCTTGCGCAGTTTCTGTCCTATGACCCTCTTAGTAGTTAGCTGCCTGGCCCTTCCCTCTGGCTATTTCTGTCCTTGGGCCCTCTCAGTAGCCTGCCGCCTGGCCCTTGCCTCAGGCAGTTTCTTTCCTATGGCCCTCTTAGTAGCTAGTTGCCTGGCCCTTCCCTCTGGCTATTTCTGTCCTTGGGCCCTCTCAGCAGCCTGCCGCCTGGCCCTTGCCTCAGGCAGTTTCCTTCTTGGGGCCCTCTCAGTAGCCTGCCACCTGGCCCTTGCCTTAGGTGATTTCTTTCCTATGGCCCTCTTAGTAGCTAGCTGCCTGGCCCTTTCCTCTGGCTATTTCTGCCCTAGGGGCCCTCTCAGCAGCCTGCCGCCTGGCCCTTGCCTCAGGCAGTTTCCTTCTTGGGGCCCTCTCAGTAGCCTGCCGCCTGGCCCTTGCGGTTTCTGTCCTATGACCCTCTTAGTAGCTAGCTGCCTGGCCCTTTCCTCTGGCTATTTCTGCCCTAGGGGCCCTCTCAGCAGCCTGCCGCCTGGCCCTTGCCTCAGGCAGTTTCCTTCTTGGGGCCCTCTCAGTAGCCTGCCACCTGGCCCTTGCCTTAGGTGATTTCTTTCCTATGACCCTCTTAGTAGCTAGCTGCCTGGCCCTTTCCTCTGGCTATTTCTGCCCTAGGGGCCCTCTCAGCAGCCTGCCGCCTGGCCCTTGCCTCAGGCAGTTTCCTTCTTGGAGCCGTTTCAGCAGCCTGCCGCCTGGCCCTTGTGGTTTCTGTCCTATGGCCCTCTTAGTAGCTAGCTGCCTGGCCGTTTCCTCTGGCTATTTCTGCCCTAGGGGCCCTCTCAGTAGCCTGCCGCCTGGCCCTTGCCTCAGGCAGTTTCTGTCCTATGACCCTCTTAGTAGCTAGCTGCCTGGCCCTTTCCTCTGGCTATTTCTGCCCAAGGGGCCCTCTCAGTAGCCTGCCGCCTGGCCCTTGCCTCAGGCAGTTTCTGTCCTATGACCCTCTTAGTAGCTAGCTGCCTGGCCCTTTCCTCTGGCTATTTCTGCCCTAGGGGCCCTCTCAGCAGCCTGCAGCCTGTCCCTTGCAGTTTCTGTCCTATGGCCCTCTTAGTAGCTAGCTGCCTGGCCGTTTCCTCTGGCTATTTCTGCCCTAGGGGCCCTCTCAGCAGCCTGCTGCCTGGCCCTTGCCTCAGGCAGTTTCTGTCCTATGACCCTCTTAGTAGCTAGCTGCCTGGCCGTTTCCTCTGGCTATTTCTGCCCTGCGGCCCTCTCAGCAGCCTGCCGCCTGGCCCTTGCAGTTTCTGTCCTATGACCCTCTTAGTAGCTAGCTGCTTGGCCCTTTCCTCTGGCTATTTCTGCCCTAGGGGCCCTCTCAGCAGCCTGCCGCCTGGCCCTTGCAGTTTCTGTCCTATGGCCCTCTTAGTAGCTAGGCACCTGGCCGTTTCCTCTAGCTATTTCTGCCCTGCGGCCCTCTCAGAAGCTCCTGCCTGGCCCTTGCCTCAGGCGTCTACTGTCCTGGGGCCTCTCCCAGTAGCCCACTGTCTGACTCTTGCCTTGGACTAGGGGCCCTCTCATATAGTATGAGCTCACACAGTGCCACATGGCAAGAAGATTCATGATGTAGGCCGCTGCAGCGATGTTGAGAAGGCGGAGCAAAGAGAGAGCATAATGGTCGACCTATCAGATGGCACCTAGATGTCATCTCAGCCAATCTCTTTTTCTGTATAATTAGATAAACGAGCCGGTTATTACATGGACAAAGAGGTTGGCTGAGATGCTGCCTATCTGTATGTAGTGCAGTGAGTGTACTGCTGCGTCTGCCGCTTGTGCGGAGGTTGGAGGCGCACTCTTGGCTCGGGGCCCAATGTGGGATCAAGCACCCGTGTGGGGGAGTCCAAATCTATATGTAACCCTTTCTTTTCAATCCTTCTAACAAGCTCTCCATGCACTGATTTCCTGCTTAGCCTGTGGTGGGCTTGTGCTTCAGATATAGCCAATGAAAGGAAGCAAAGCTGCAGTGTAAATCATGGTAAAAACTTTGACGAAACAGGAGCAGATTTCAGACTATCAGAGACACTAACAGACAATGCAGCAAGGCTGGAGTCACTGATCATAGCCCTATCCTGATGTAGCAGAGCTAAGTAGCAGCCGCAGTCTGCAATATCAGCATCAAATATTAGCAAAGTCTCTAATGGCGAGCAGGAACGACGGACGGGCTCCAATATTAGATAATTATAGGGATTTTGAACCATCGTAATACGTTCGTATCACTAGGGTGTACTTAGAGGGGGTCCCAATACCTGGAAACTCCTTCTAAGCACTTCATGAGAAGCAAAGTTAAATATAACGATTCTTTCTGGCACCACTAGGGGGAGCTCACTGAATATTCCTTTCATTATGAGATCAATGGAACTATGGGAACTGTATAATTCACTATGCAGTGAGCTAGCTCCACCTAGTGGCGGTTGCAGGAAGACAGGATTTTATCATTTAACACTGAGGCTGTATGAAGGGAAGCTGAGGATTTGGAGCAGTGTATCATTAACCAGAACTCCTTCTGCTATTAACCACTTCGTGAGCGCTGCAGCTGCGGGCAGTCGTGAAGTGTTTATGGAGTGGGCTCGGGAGCTGACTCCGCTCCATACCCGGCAGCCCTCAGCTGTTTCTGATAGCCACTGGTGACTACCACGATCAGGATTAGCTCTGATTGTGGCAGTTAACTCCTTAGAGGCCGCAATCAAAGCTGACATGCATCTAAACAGTCCGCAGACCCCTTCCCACACCCTATCGACACCCCCTATAATGTGATCAGGGGCTGCCGATGGTCTAGCCCACTAAAGGCTCCCAAAGCTGGAATGCATAGATGACTATGGCAGGATTTGAAAGGCAACGTCAAAAATCGCTAAATACTGAAGTACTGCAGTATATAGTATAAGCAATCAAATGGTTGCAAGTTCAAGTCCCCTATGGGGACGAAATAAAAGAGTAAAAAAAGATTTCACAAAGTTTTTTTTGTAAAGTAAAAAATATTTTAAAAAATTAGAAGAAAAAAACTTTTTTCCATTTTCCCCATAAAAAATCTAAACAATTAAGAAAAAAACAACACATTAATCCTGCAACAATGAGGGCTGTACAAAAAAGCGATGCTATGCTACAATTGCAATATAATTTGATATCCCAGCTCTCCAAATATGTGAATGGAAAATAATCAAAAAGACTTGTGTTTCTCAAAATGGTACCATCAAAAACTACAGCTCACCCCACAGAGCAAACTACCCCCCTCGCAAAAAAAGGCACAATTGCATTCTCTTTTTATTTCTCCCCTCTTAAAAATTACTTAAAGGAGATGTCCCGCGCCGAAACGGGGTTTTTTTTTTTTTAAACCCCCCCCCCCGTTCGGCGCGAGACAACCCCGATGCAGGGGTTAAAAAACCCACCCGCACAGCGCTTACCTGAATCCCGGCGGTCCGGCATCTTCATACTCACCTGCTGAAGATGGCCGCCGGGATCCTCTGTCTTCATGGACCGCAGGGCTTCTGTGCGGTCCATTGCCGATTCCAGCCTCCTGATTGGCTGGAATCGGCACGTGACGGGGCGGAGCTACACGGAGCTACACGGAGCCCCATAGAGAAGAGGAGAAGACCCGGACTGCGCAAGTGCGGCTAATTTGGCCATCGGAGGGCGAAAATTAGTCGGCACCATGGAGACGAGGACGCCAGCAACGGAGCAGGTAAGTATAAAACTTTTTATAACTTCTGTATGGCTCATAATTAATGCACAATGTACATTACAAAGTGCATTAATATGGCCATACAGAAGTGTATAGACCCACTTGCTGCCTCGGGACAACCCCTTTAAAGCTTACCTGTACATTAAATGGCGCCATCAAAAAATACATCTCGTCCCGCAAAAGAACATGTAATGTAACTCATACTCATAAGTCAAAAGAAAAATGTAAAAAGTTATGGCTTTTGGAAGGTGGGGCATTTTGCGGGGAAGGGGGGGGGGGGGCAACTGAAATGTACGCGCAAAATACTAACATGTTAACGTGGCCATTGAAATCAAAGGGTTCTATTCTCTACGTATTGCGTAACGCTGCGCAAATACGGCCGTGTGAATCCGGCCTCAAGGTAGTTTCTAATTTTTAGCTCCTGCAGTATCTTTTTACTGCCCGTAGGTGTCAGTGTTGCACATGTTAAAGGCATTCGCCATAGAAAGCGGATTTTAGTACAGTCCTCATCCCATCAGAGTCTCCAGCTGACACCGTCCCAAATACAGAACTTTGAAGCGAATAGCATCGTGTTGTTGCAAGTAAAGTTTTATAAAATATAGAAAGTAGCAGAATGATCCAAAATTCAGAATTTTGCAACTTTGTATATCTTATAAAAGTTTACTTGTAATTCCATCTCTGTTCACGTGCGGCGCTGTATAACTGTATTATAAGGAACATCAGGCTAAGTAACCTGCATCTATCTGCTGTACAATATATGCTGTAATCAGTGGCACCACCTAGTGGTACAAATGGTCATGGCAGAAATGTACAATTTCTGTCAACTGAAAAAGATGCTATCAGGTTGCATAGTAAAGAGCAGAGCGCCCTCTTGTGTCATTACTGGTCTCACATTATTACTTTATAGGAGCCACCCTTCTTTTATTCTGAGATCATGCACAAACCCCTCAGTGTCCGGCACACAGCCATCCTGTTACATGACATGATAATTGCTCACATATCCCAGATGGGGGCGCATATGTTGAGCACTGTATGGCAGTATTATTAGGAGACTCTTTGGTTGCATTATTTGGGTTTTGCAGGGGGTATTAAATGGGGGCAACCAGAGATACTCCCCCCCTTCCCTCACAAAAAATAAAAATAAACTAGAGATACCGATATCAATATTTTCATGTGCCTATCTCATATCTACATATGTCTATTTATGCCATATCTGTCTCTCTATCTATCTAATATCTATCAAATATCTATCTATCAAATATCTATCGCATATCTATCTACCTATCAATTATCTATCTATCTGTCTCATATCTCTCTATCTCTGTATCTCATATCTCTCCTATATCTATCTATTGAATATCTATTGCATATCTATATATTTACCCATCGAATATTATCTATCTCTCTCATATCTATCTATCTATCTATCTCATATCTCTCCTATTGAATATATATCTATCTATCTCATATCCCTCTATGTCTATATCTCATATCTATCCTCTATCTATCTATCCATCTATGTATCGAATATCTCTCGCATATATATTTACCGATCGAATATCTATCTAATATCTCTCTATCTCGGTATCTCATATCTCTCCCATATCTATCTATCTATGTATCTATCGAATATCTATTGCATATTTATATATCTACCTATCGAATATCTATCTCTCTCATATCTATATCTCTATCTGTTTCATATCTATCTGTCTCATATCTCTCCTCTAGCTATCTATCTTATATCTCTTCTATTTCTATCTATCTATCTATCTATGGAACGTCCATCAAATATCTATGTATCGAATATCTACTTATCTATCTATCTATTGAATATCTATTGCATATCTATCTAAATACCTATCGAATATCTCTCTATCTCTGTATCTCATATCTCTCCTATATCTATCTCTCTCATATCTCTCCTATCGAATATATCTATATATCTATTTCATATGTATCCATCTAATAGCTTTCTGATCTCTATCTCACATCTCTCGTATATCTCGCCTATCGAATATCTATCTATCTATTTATCTCATATATCTCTATCTCTGTATCTCATATCTCTCCTATATCTATCTATCTATCTAATATCCATCTCTATCATATATTTTTTGCTATCCAATATATATCTATCTATTTTATATCTATTGAATATTTATCTAATATCTCTCTATCTATCTAATATCTATCAAATATCTATTGCATATCTATCTACCTATCAATTATCTATCTATCTGTCTCATATCTTTCTATCTTTGTATCTCATATCTCTCCTATATCTATCTATTGAATATCTATTGCATATCTATATATCTACCTATCGAATATTATCTATCTATCTATATCTACCTATCGAATATCTATCTATCTCTCTCATATCTCTCCTATTGAATATATATCTATCAATCTCATATCTCTCTATGTCTATCTCATATCTCTCCTCTATCTATCTATCTACCGATTGAATATCAATCTAATATTTCTCTATCTCGGTATCTCATATCTCTCCCATATCTATCTATCTATGTATCTATCAAATATCTATTGCATTTTTATATATCTACCTATCGAATATCTATCTATCTCTCCCATATCTATCTATATCTACCTATCGAATATCTATCTCTCTCATATCTATATCTATCCGTTTCATATCTATCTGTCTCATATCTCTCCTCTATCTATCTATCTATCTATCTTATGTCTCCCCTATTTCTATCTATCTATCGAACGTCTATCAAATATCTATGTATCGAATATCTGCTTATCTATCTATTGAATATCTATCGCATATCTATCTAAATATCTATCTATCTATCTATCTCTGTATCTCATATCTCTCCTATATCTATCTATCTATCTCTCTCTCTCATATCTCTCCTATCGAATATATCTATCTATCTATTTCATATCTATCCATCTAATAGCTTTCTGATCTCTATCTCACATCTCTTTTATATCTCTCCTATCGAATATATCTATCTATCGAATAGCTATCTATTTATCTATCTCATATCTCTCATCTATCTATCTATCTAATATCTTTCTAAACTCCATCTCACTCATATCTCTCTTATCGAATATCTATCTATCGAATATCCATCAAATATCTATCTATCGAATATCTATCTACCTATTGAATAACTATTTATCTATCTATCTAATATTTATCTATCTCTTGAATATTTATCTATATATCTACCTATCTATCGAATATCTCTATATCTCTGTATCTCATATCTCTCCTATATCTATCCATCTATGTATCTATCAAATATCTATTGCATATCTATATATCTACCTATCGAATATTTATCTATCTATCGATCGCATATCTATCTATCAAATATCTATCTATCTATCTCTCTCATATCTATCTATATCTACCTATCGAATATCTATCTATCTATCCATCCATCCATCCATCTCTTTGTGATATTCCCTTTGTACACGGCACATGTACTGCTCTGCCTTAAGGCTTATGCCTTCTGGGCCTCAGCAGTCATTGTTCCCCTGCGTAGGAGTCATACTAATGTGGGTACGGATGGGACAAGCTCTGCAGATGTCACCAGTAACAGATGTTGCGTTGGTTGCGGCCGTCTCGCACACGCGGCAGGTACCTTCTCCCGGTAACGCAGCTGATAATCCAGAATCTTCCCATTGGGCTGTTCGGGTTCCGGCCAGGTTAACGTGATGCTCTGCATGGACCGGCTCACCTGGTGAATGATGGGTACGGCAGATGGCACTGGAATGGAGATGATAGGACATGAGTGGAGAAGAGGGAGAGAGAAGCGGCGGCGATGGATGGGGGATATAAATGGAGCGGAGAAGATGAGACGGAACATATTTTCATATGTATCAAAAACATACATAAAAATCGTAACACACAGAAACACTGCGCTGTGCGGTGACATGTGACTGCGGGGAGCGTGACGCTTGGCCGGAGCTGTCACTTTGAATTTGGGTCACGGCATCACCGCCTCTTACGAGACCCCTCACGCATGCTACAGAGAAAGCGTCACAAAGACAAATTCAATTAGAGTGCACGGCCTGGGGGAGAGCAAGACAGAGACGCACAGACTGGCAAGTAGACAGCCAAGAAAGCTGGAAGGAGCTGCAATCGGCAAGCAGATTTCACAAGCGGTTGCGCTAACCTCTACGGGGTCGGGGAACTATTGTTCATGGCTTTATGGAACTTGTAGTTCTGCAACAAGAGACGGCATGATACTTAGCCTAGGGCTCCGCGGCCACTTTTGGTCATGTGACCATCTTGCAACCACTAAGTTTCCCTCATTTGGGAGAAGTAGGGAGATTCTTGCTATTGATGCGCAATTTCTTCTGCGGTAAGGATGTATTCACACTAGTGTTATGGGTTGGTCACCCCCATTTGTAGTCTATACAGATAAGTGTATAAAGTGGCTGTATACTCAAAACGGAAGATTTTTAATCAAAACTATTTGCAAAGTTGCTTCATTTTCTTTCCACTGCAGCTACAAAAACAGTGGTTGCAAAACTTTACACGCCCGATGATTATTTTTGTTTTCCATTATAAATCACAGTGGAGTCCTAGCCTTATTCTTTAAGGCCGCCCGCACACGGCCGAGTCGGATTCCACATGCCGGATTCCGGCCCGGCCGGTGACCCCTCGCCTACATATCCGGACCTGTAATGCGGATGTGCGGCTGGCGCACATGCGCAGTATAGATGGTGCCACATCGCCGCTAGGCAACGACGTGGATCCCGTGAGCTTTCCGCAATGATGCTGTGCTTTCTTCCCCACGAGTGGAAAATCACAATCGATTTCCGCTTATGTAGAGGAAATCGTGTTTTGCCATAGCACACTATGGGCGGCATTTGCAGCAGAATCCGTAGACTGGCGCCCGCTCCGGATTCCGCAATGCAAATCCACCCGTGTGCAACCGGCCTAAATCAGCAAACTGTGACCTGTACATCTCTAGTTGCTGTGAAACTACAACTCCCAGCATGCCACGGTGGCCAGGCATGGTGCGGGATGTAGTTTTACAACAAATGGAGAGCAGGTTGCATACCCTGCTTTAGGAAAAAATATAGTAGTGTTAGATAGTATGCCAACCTGGCATGGCTCATCCCGGGTGTTCCTGGTTCAAGGAGTCAGGAGGGGTATTGTCTCCCCTTGTGGAGAGCACCTAGACAGTGAGTGAGGAGACTTATAAGGCCATGCATGCTCCTCTGGGTAATATGCAAATAAGGGAGATGGAACAATACCTTTGCAGCGCCACCTGTTGGATGGCAGCATTCCTGTAAATCAATGTCTGATCTTTTATACAGGTCTTAACAAACATTGGGAATTGAAAACCGAGCCAGAATCCATTGGTTCAGGGAGAGAATGCTAGAGCTGCAGTGAAGACTGACACATGAATGGGTAAACTAAGCATCTCTGTACACTAGGCATATTTACAGAACATGCAGGATCTATGTAAAGCTGGGTGTCCCTGACAACCTTATATGGGCACTGCTATGGTCATTGGGAGGGTCACTTATCATCTGTAAAAGTTTTGACAAGAGGGCGACTCAGGATATAATTTTTGTAACTTTTTGTTTTAGGGGTGGAACACTTAGTAACGAGATGCCAGGATTAATTAGAGGAGCGGCTCACCCTCATTCTCACGTCTACAACACTAATCCCAAGTGTGAACATATCAGCGACGTGACAAGTAGGGAGCGTGCGAGGAACTTCACAGTTCTACTGGGGGGGGGGAGCTCTCACTGCAGCAGTCCAGCCAGGCGTGAATGTTCAGGCCTCCCATAACTATGGATTCAGCCACCAGCAAACAAAGGGCGGCAGAGGGAGACGGCGAATCTGCGTTTTGTGCCAAGTTTGTCTTCCTAACTGACAAACCCCCCCTCCCCTCCCCCATATGTCAACAAACAGGCAAAAATTAGGACATATTTCACCTAGAAAACAAATTATAAAAATATATAAAATAATAAAAAACTTTTGCAACTTCCGTTTTATTGTGCGAATACATCTAAAATGAAGCAAGTCGTGTCTAAGAATAGTTTCCGTTTTGCGTATACAGCCCTCGTGCACTTTTATAGACCGCGCAGGACGATTTGCAAAAGTGTTTTTATTTTGATGCACTGGAGCGATACAAAAAAGGTTACAAAAATACACTTAAAGGGGTTGTCCCGCGCCGAAACGGGTTTTTTTTTGTTTTTTTTTAACCCCCCCCCCCCCCCCCCCCATTCGGGGCGCGAGACAACCCCGATGCAGGGGTTAAAAAAACAACCCGCACAGCGCTTACCTGAATCCCGGCGGTCCGGCGTCTTCATACTTACCCGGTGAAGATGGCCGCTGGGATCCTCTGTCTCCGTGGACCGCAGGGCTTCTGTGCGGTCCATTGCCGATTCCAGCCTCCTGATTGGCTGGAATCGGCACGTGACGGGGCGGAGCTACACGGAGCCGGCATTCTACACGAGCGGCCCCATAGAAGACTGCAGAAGACCCGGACTGCGCAAGCGCGGCTAATTTGGCCATCGGAGGGCGAAAATTAGTCGGCTCCATGGGAACGAGGACGCTAGCAACGGAGCAGGTAAGTATAAAACTTTTTATAACTTCTGTATGGCTCATAATTAATGCACAATGTACATTACAAAGTGCATTAATATGGCCATACAGAAGTGTATAGACCCACTTGCTGCCGCGGGACAACCCCTTTAAAATATGGTCTATTTACCAATTCTCTCTTTGAACGGAGGTTTTGGAAAACTGCGTTGTTTCCGGAGCTGTGTACGGTACACAGAGATCCCTGGAGGTGCGATTCTTTATGTTCTCAGAGAGTTAAAGGGATGTCCACTTGTAAACTATTCATGGCCGTCAATAGTAAATTAGCAGGGATGTCCTGTCACCTGAGACCCTGCCAATCAGCTGTTGTCCAGGCCCATGTGTTCCTGCACTGAGTGGATTTCTGCAGGAAGCAGACAGCTCCATTGTTACTGCAGTGGCCAAGTTTGGTATTACAGGCATCGAAGTGAATGTGAACTTATCATGCAATACCAAGCCTGGCCACTGCAGTGAGAACGGAGCTGTCCAGTTCCTGCAGAAATCAGCTCATTGGCAGGGTCCAGGGCGACAGATCCTCGCCGATCTACTATTGAAGGCCTATTCAGAGGATAGGCCGGCAATAGTTTACAAGTGGGCAACGCCTTTAAATCAAGCATTTTTTGTGTTAGGTGCACTTTAAACAAGGGTGGCGGGAAGAAGCAGTTAAAGGGTTAATAGTAGTCACTTTGCTTGGCCACTGTATATCCTCCGGCCATATAGTGAGTGTAACCACTGTACCACCTGTGTTGTAAGTGTACACATGTCATGGTGGCCCGAGGTCCGGTTTAAGGAGCTGTATAGTGGGCACTAGTAGACCCTTATTAGTTCAGCCTCTTAAAGGGGTCATCTGTTTTAGACAATCCCATTTTGTTATAAGCCCCCCTAACAACAAGCTGTTTACAAGGTGTCCAACTGCTGTACCTCCAGTGATCAGCAGAACCTCACAGCAAGTGTGTGATATCCCAACAGCGCCTCCACAGGGACAATGAGGTATTATACAGTTCTCAGTGGGATCGCTGTGTTATATTTGGATATGTTGGGTCCTCCAGACAAACGATTTGTAGCCACATTTCATTCTGGAGGTCTCGTATCTCGTCCGTACTGTTATCCAGTTCTCTGAGCGAAGGCAGCAGTGTAAAGAAAGGCGGTTTTATATCAGGTTGTCATGGCTGCATTTCCATATGGAATGATGTGTCTTATATTTATATACTATTACAAATATGGGGAGGGATTTCTGAAGGGTTTTGTGCCAGCGGGAAAAAGTCGCACATTTTAGGGCCTGTCATACTTCACAAGCATTTGTTTGTTTTTCTCCGCTGTTCTTGCTATTTTTGAAATACATCGATGGAATTAAAGGGGTTTTCAGGACAGAAAACAAGATAAATGGCATTAAAATGAAGAAAAATTGAATACCCACCTATCCCAGCGGCTCTCCGTCCAGCGCTGCAGCCCCGCCGCTTGGAACTTGGAAGTAGTGTTAGGCTGTCTGTGCCGTACATTGTGCATGTGACCACCCAGCCACTCAGTCTTCAGTCGTGATTCTTCCATGGCCGCTGCAGCCTGGTGCACAATGTATGGTACGTGAGCGCTGCTTCCAGGGTCCGTTCGGCGGGCATCAGGGCTGCAGTGCTGGACAGGGAGCTGCCGGGATAGGGGACTATTCAACTTTTCTTTATTTTAAGCCCATTTTTTTTGTCTACTCCACCACTCATGTTTATTCGGAAAACCCCTTTAATCCGGCAGGATGGGGTCACCATTGGACAAACTGGTGCATTTATGAAGGTTTACATCAGAAAATGGCGCAAAAAGTAGTGGAATATTGACTGTTTGGGGTACGGATATCCAACGATGGGACACATTTATCAAGAAGTGTGTGTTACTCCAAATCGATTGTCCCTACCATATGAAATGCCGATCTTAATAAATTTTGCTCACATTGGGAATGTTTTTGTCCTCCATTATTTACACTGCAGGCTGCATCCAGAGAACTGGATTAGAAGGGACTTCATGGCCGGACAGAAGCCGCCAGACCATCTTGTAGAGGTCAGATTCACTGCCACTCACCTGACTGACTGATGCTGACGTTCAGCGATGTGTACTTCGGTTGTTCGACGCTCATCTCCGACACCATGTTAGTCGCCTGCACCTCCAGAGTATAGGCCACCCCGGGCAGCAGTCCTGACAACTGGACCCTCGTCTGGGTGACCCCCACCTGTCCAGGCCTGAAGGTCACTCCGTCCCCGCAGCGGAGGCAGCGGCCCGTCACACACTCCTTACACGCCACCGAGTACATGATGTCTGCACGGCCCCCCATGTCTTTCGGGGTTCTCCATGTAAGAGATACAGATCCCGGACCGGTGACTTCATAATTCAAGTCCCACGGAGCGGATGGAGGTCCTGGAGGCGGAGGGAGAGGATGGTTATTTATGTAGCATCAAAGTCCCAACTATTATAAGTACCGCTACTCCCTATATCGGCTCAACTGTTATAACTACCGTCATACTCCTATTGAGGCTGAACTATTATAACCATTACTATACCTCAACAGGGGCTCAACTATTCTAAGTATCACTATAACCCCCAGGGGTTCAACTCTTATAACTACTGCTATACTCCTACAGGGGTTCAACTATTATAACTACTGCTATATCCCCACAGGGGTTCAACTATTATAACTACTGCTACACCCCTACAGGGGTTCAACTATTATAACTACCGCTATATCCCCACAGGGGTTCAACTATTATAACTACCGCTATACCCCAACGGGGGTTCAACTATTATAACTACCGCTATACTCCTACAAGGGTTCAACTATTATAACTACCGCTATATCCCCACAGGGGCTCAACTATTATAACTACTGGTATACCCCTACAGGGGTTCAACTATTATAACTACTGCTATATCCCCACAGGGGTTCAACTATTATAACTACCGCTATACCCCTACAGGGGTTCAACTATTATAACTACTGCTATATCCCCACAGGGGTTCAACTATTATAGCTACTGCTATATCCCCACAGGGGTTCAACTATTATAACTATTGCTATATCCCCACAGGGGTTCAACTATTATAGCTACTGCTATATCCCCACAGGGGTTCAACTATTATAACTACTGCTATATCCCCAAAGGGGTTCAACTATTATAACTACCGCTATACTCCTACTGCGGTTCAACTATTATAACTACCGCTATACTCCTATAGGGGCTCAACTATTATAACTACCGCTATACTCCTACAGGGGCTCAACTATTATAACTACCGCTATACTCCTACAGGGGTTCAACTATTATAACTACCGCTATACTCCTATAGGGGTTCAACTATTATAACTACCGCTATACTCCGACAGGGGTTCAACTATTATAACTACTGCTATATCCCCACAGGGGTTTAACTATTATAACTACCGCTATACTCCTACAGGGGTTCAACTATTATAACTACCGCTATACCCCTACAGGGGTTCAACTATTATAACTACTGCTATACCCCTACAGGGGTTCAACTATTATAACTACCGCTATACCCTCCAGGGGTTCAATTATTGTAACTACCGCTATACTCCTACAGGGGTTCAACTATTATAACTACTGCTATACCCCTACAGGGGTTCAACTATTATAACTACCGCTATACCCTCCAGGGGTTCAACTATTATAACTACTGCTATACCCCTACAGGGGTTCAATTATTGTAACTACTGCTATACCCCTACAGGGGTTCAACTATTATAACTACCGCTATACTCCTACAGGGGTTCAACTATTATAACTACTGCTATACCCCTACAGGGGTTCAATTATTGTAACTACCGCTATACCCTACAGGGGTTCAACTATTATAACTACCGCTATACTCCTATAGGGGTTCAACTATTATAACTACCGCTATACTCCGACAGGGGTTCAACTATTATAACTACTGCTATATCCCCACAGGGGTTCAACTATTATAACTACCGCTATACTCCTACAGGGGTTCAACTATTATAACTACCGCTATATCCCCACAGGGGTTCAAATATTATAACTACCGCTATACTCCTACAGGGGTTCAACTATTATAACTACTGCTATACCCCTACAGGGGTTCAACTATTATAACTACTGCTATACCCCTACAGGGGTTCAACTATTATAACTACTGCTATATCCCCACAGGGATTCAACTATTAGAACTATCGCTATATCCCCACAGGGGTTCAGCTATTATAACTACCGCTTTACCCCAACAGGGGCTCAATTATTCTAAGTTCCACTATATCCCCACAGGGGTTCAACTATTACAACTACTGCTATACCCCAACAGGGGTTCAACTATTATAACTACTGCTATACCCCTACAGGGGTTCAACTATTATAACTACTGCTATACCCCAACAGGGGTTCAACTATTATAACTACTGCTATACTCCTACAGGGGTTCAACTATTATAACTACTGCTATACCACTACAGGGGTTCAACTATTATAACTACTGCTATACCCCAACAGGGGTTCAACTATTATAACTACTGCTATATCCCCACAGGGGTTCAACTATTATAACTACTGCTATACCCCAACAGGGGTTCAACTATTATAACTACTGCTATACCACTACAGGGGTTCAACTATTATAACTACTGCTATACCCCAACAGGGGTTCAACTATTATAACTACTGCTATACTCCTACAGGGATTCAACTATTATAACTACTGCTATATCCCCACAGGGGTTCAACTATTATAACTACTGCTATATCCCCACAGGGGTTCAACTATTATAACTATATTTCACAGAGTAGGCAGAGCAAAAAGTCTCCAAATTTAACTTGAGTAGCCCTTTCACAGTGGTGACTTGAATTAAAAAATATAATTTTTATTTTGAACTTTTTAAAAATGCACATATAGGGGCACAACACATAAAACAACAAAAACAAAAAAAGTAAGTAAGGGGCGTGGTAAATACCATCCAACCACACCGTCACTAAAGATGGGCATCCAATTGTGCTGTGTGTGTGGGTGTTTGTGTGATCTGGTCACCGGCGACCACGAAGTTGTTTTGTCCTGCTTAAAGCCGGTAATGTATGAGGCAGGGGTATATTGGTACTTGGGGTTTGTAAGATTATCCCCAGTTGTTTTGGTCTTTTTTTATTTATAAAGCCCACACACCGTAGATGGATGCAATTTTTAGTGATTTGAACGTTCGTTTCTTCACAATTCTTTTTTGCCCCCCCCCCCCTTTTTTTTTCAAAGGAGGGTAGAGGTACCTGACCAATTCCTAAATGGATAGTCGGAATTGGCCTTGGCCGTAGGGATCATCTCCCGAGGTTGCTAGATATGTATGATGCCAACCTCCAGAGAGAGTCTCCCGGTTAGTATAGGACGGCCTCGCCTCTATAGATAAGGGTCGTAGTGTAAATACTTGACCCAAGCGTATTCGAATTTCCCTTTTTAGTATGCTGATTCTCGTATTTAATTGCTCGACGCGTTTCACCACTTCAATTCTCGTGGATCATCAGGAGCATTATAAATCGGGATTGAGTAGAGACAGTATAGGTGATATCATGAGGTCACCAATAGACCAATTGATAAAGAAACGAATATCTTAATTTCTCCTTTCCACTGGCGAGATAGTTGTGCGCTTTCAGTGCGATGTGAGAATGCGGGTTCTCGGGGGAAGGTCCTGCACGTGTGGTTCTGTGACAGCCTTCCATTGGCGATGTTTGGGGGCAGGCTGCGAGGCGAGGATTAAAAATCGCAGCAGGGGGATTGTTTCAGCGTTTTTTTCTCTCGCACACACAGCGTAATGGCAGGGCGGATGTCGCGTCGCATCGCAGCGCAATCGCAAACTTGCGGTTTTGCGGCGATGCGGTGCGATCTTGGCATTGCGATTTTCTCGCAGCGATTATCGCCGTCGCCAGTGGAGAGGAGCCCTGAGGGACGATCGTTTCCACAACATCAGAGGACCCACATTCCAGTAACCATTGAGGACTCCCGATCCAGTGCTGGGTTTACATGGAGTCTAATAATAACAAATGAGCCCTTCCCATCCACATGATGTGTACATAAGGGGGCGTAGTCTATCTTGATAGGTGGACAAATTGATCACACCCTCTTGAAGGAGGGCACTGCACTATATAAGGCAAGCACCTTGCATCCAGAGCTCATTCCCTAGCCTACCATCTGGGCTATGGACACCAACTTTTGTTATTTTCATCTTGTATCCACCCTTTTCTTCTGTCAATTCTGACACTCTGGGAAAAGAAACTCGGGCGGGTTCTGTTAGATAAGCTCCTACACGTAACAGGCTAGTAAACCACTAGTCTGTTTATGTGATAGCTAAAGAAGCAGCAGATTGGTGAACGGGGTGTTCTCTATAGAGAAGCAGGGGGCTAGTGCTTCTCTCCTTTTCCTCACCTGGGGATATGTGTCCTGAATAAGCACAGGCACAAAAACCCTTGCGATACCGGCTTAGCGTCCCAATATGCATATTGCATAGGACGAACCGGCTATCCAATCTCTGGACAGAGACGGATTGCTCCAATACTACTTTACTCACAGCATAATACTGCATCCCTATGGTATGTTTCTGTGAGTAGTAGCAGCTTGAACATTCCCGTATCAGTCCTGCACACCCCACGCCAGACATTCGCATTCAAGGCTGATTTGGGTCATTAGGATACGCTATCTCTGGCAAATCTCAAATTATTGCTTTTGTCAATAAGAGAAATTTGAGTATCGAACTTTCTACCCAGGCTAGACCCGATCCTTTGAGAAACCTGCTGCATGAACAGGCCCTCCAAAAATTAAGATATTCGTTTCTTTATCAATTGGTCTATTGGTGACCTCATGATATCATCTATACTGTCTCTACTCAATCCCGATTTATAATGCTCCTGATGATCCACGAGAATTGAAGTGGTGAAACGCGTCGAGCAATTAAATACGAGAATCAGCATACTAAAAAGGGAAATTCGAATACGCTTGGGTCAAGTATTTACACTACGACCCTTATCTATAGAGGCGAGGCCGTCCTATACTAACCGGGAGACTCTCTCTGGAGGTTGGCATCATACATATCTAGCAACCTCGGGAGATGATCCCTACGGCCAAGGCCAATTCCGACTATCCATTTAGGAATTGGTCAGGTACCTCTACCCTCCTTTGAAAAAAAAAGGGGGGGGGGGGCAAAAAAGAATTGTGAAGAAACGAACGTTCAAATCACTAAAAATTGCATCCATCTACGGTGTGTGGGCTTTATAAATAAAAAAAGACCAAAACAACTGGGGATAATCTTACAAACCCCAAGTACCAATATACCCCTGCCTCATACATTACCGGCTTTAAGCAGGACAAAAAAACTTCGTGGTCGCCGGTGACCAGATCACACAAACACCCACACACACAGCACAATTGGATGCCCATCTTTAGTGACGGTGTGGTTGGATGGTATTTACCACGCCCCTTACTTACTTTTTTTGTTTTTGTTGTTTTATGTGTTGTGCCCCTATATGTGCATTTTTAAAAAGTTCAAAATAAAAATTATATTTTTTAATTCAAGTCACCACTGTGAAAGGGCAACTATTATAACTACTGCTATATCCCCACAGGGGTTCAACTATTATAACTACCGCTATACTCCTATAGGGGTTCAACTATTATAACGACTGCTTTACACCAACAGGGGTTCAATTATTGTAACTACTGTTATACCCCAACAGGGGCTCAACTATTATAACTGTCGCTATATCCCCACAGGGGTTCAACTATTATACCCCAACAGGGGTTCAACTATTATAACTACTGCTATACCCCAACAGGGGTTCAACTATTATAACTACTGCTATACTCCTATAGGGGTTCAACTATTATAACTACTGCTATACTCCAACAGGGGTTCAACTATTATAACTACTGCTATACTCCTATAGGGGTTCAACTATTATAACTACTGCTATACCCCTACAGGGGTTCAACTATTATAACTACCGCTATACTCCTATAGGGGCTCAACTATTATAACTACCGCTTTACACCAACAGGGGTTCAACTATTGTAACTCCTGCTATACCCTAACAGGGGCTCAATTATTCTAAGTTCCACTATATCCTCCAGGGGTTCAACTATTATAACTACTGCTATACTCCAACAGGGGTTCAACTATTATAACTACCGCTATACTCCAACAGGGGTTCAACTATTATAACTACTGCTATACTCTTATAGGGGTTCAACTATTATAACTACCGCTATACCCCTACAGGGGTTCAACTATTATAACTACCGCTATACCCCTACAGGGGTTCAACTATTATAACTACCGCTATACCCCGACGGGGGTTCAACTATTATAACTACTGCTATACCCCTACAGGGGTTCAACTATTATAACTACCGCTATACTCCTACAGGGGTTCAACTATTATAACTACCGCTATACTCCTATAGGGGCTCAACTATTATAATTACCGCTATACTGCTATAGGGGCTCAACTATTATAACTACCGCTGTACCCCGACGGGGGTTTAACTATTATAACTACTGCAATGCCCCTCTACAGGCTACCACCCAGCCTTCGCAGAATCCCATAGGATACTGAGATCTGTAGTGCGCTCCCCAGACCTCATATGGGGCAGAGGCGGAGCTTACAGTAATATGACATACTGGTTGGGAATACCCCCAGGGGCGGAGCATAACATATCCCCACATTTAAGATCGAGGTTTCGGTAAGCACAAAGTGTGGGCTCTGGGGTCTGCAGCTCCCTCGTGATTTAAGGACAATTAGCTTGTCACTGAAATGGGGGCATCATAACTGTCGCTTGTCCTGCTGCCACAGGACTGTGACTACAAGGCAGTCCACATGCTTGTCGGGTTGTTGTGGGTAAAGAGGGGTCACCAATATTACTGGGCTCACTATGGGGGACACTATTACTAGTAGAGCTACTATGGGGTTCACTATCACTACTAGGGTCACTATTGGAGGCACTATTACTACTGGAGCAGCGATGAGGGTCACTATTACTACTGTGGCCAGTATGGGGGGCACTAATACTACTGGGGTCACTATGGGAGGCACTATTACTACTGTGGCCAGTATGGGGGGCACTATTACTACAAAAGCTACTATGGGGTTCACTATCACTACTGGGGTCACTTTGGGGGACACTATTACTACTAGAGCTACTATGGGGTTCACTATCACTACTGGGGTCACTATGGGAGGCACTATTACTACTGGAGCTGCGATGAGGGTCACTATTACTACTGTGGCCAGTATGGGGGGCACTAATACTACTGGGGTCACTATGGGAGGCACTATTACTACTGTGGCCAGTATGGGGGGCACTATTACTACTAAAGCTACTATGGGGTTCACTATCACTACTGGGGTCACTTTGGGGGACACTATTACTACTAGAGCTACTATGGGGTTCACTATCACTACTGGGGTCACTATGGGAGGCACTATTACTACTGGAGCTGCGATGAGGGTCACTATTACTACTGTGGCCAGTATGGGGGGCACTAATACTACTGGGGTCACTATGGGAGGTACTATTACTACTGTGGCCAGTATGGGAGGCACTATTACTACTAAAGCTACTATGGGGTTCACTATCACTACTGGGGTCACTATGGGGGACACTATTACTACTAGAGCTACTATGGGGTTCACTATCACTACTGGGGTCACTATGGGAGGCACTATTACTACTGGAGCTGCGATGAGGGTCACTATTACTACTGTGGCCAGTATGGGGGGCACTAATACTACTGGGGTCACTATGGGAGGCACTATTACTACTGTGGCCAGTATGGGGGGCACTATTACTACTAAAGCTACTATGGGGTTCACTATCACTACTGGGGTCACTATGGGGGACACTATTACTACTAGAGCTACTATGGGGTTCACTATCACTGCTGGGGTTTTACAGGGGGAGTGTCAGTCCAGCTTATTAATTCAAGGAAGTTTACTGCGTGGACCTTCAATCTACTATTATTAAAATATAACTTTTATTGTGAATAACTAAAAGAGAAAAGCGAAAGAACAAAACATACATATATTGGATCAGATACGGAACGATAAGTTAGGATCAAATGCCACTCATATAGACTATTAGAGACCAACTAGGTTGAGTCAAACTATTAAACTCAACTATTGCGTATTGTTGGTCTTAGAACATGACTTAATTGTCCAAATTTACTAAACATGTGTCATTCTGATGGAGAAAATGACGCATGTAAGAAAACGTTAAGCGTAATCCTACGCGTTTCCCCCAGCTTGTGGGTTCTTCAGGGGTTCCAATACGTTATTTCCAGTGATATACTGGATGGTGGCTGGAAGGTAATTCGTTATGAAACCTCAAAGTATCCACAATTGCCTCAATTATTGGGTATTGGATACGGAGGAATCAAATAAAGATCTGCCTTATTTAGAGACTAACAACCAAGTTTATACTTAATGGTTGTTTTCGAATGGGAAATGTTCCCTGACAGATCTGTAATTATCCCAGTTCTACAATAGCAATGATTGAGAATAGGGTAAACATAAGAACAGATCTATTCTCTAAATTCAGGTTTGACCGGGATAATGTACCACGGTCTAAAGAAATTGCCGTCAAATATAGTTTGTAAAATAACTATCTAAAGCCCTCTGTTGCTCTGCGGGTATGGGTTCAAGTAGATAGTTAAATAGAACCTAAGCTACCTATGATAGTTCCTTGATAGAGTAGTCCCTGCATTAGAGCCTTAGAAACAAGTAGAAATCAAAATAAATGAAAAAAACGGCGGCATGTCAGTCCTAGTGGTGGACTGTCACTATCACTACTGGGGTCACTATGGGGGACAACTATTACTACTGGAGCTACTATGGGGTTCACTATCACTACTGGGGTCACTATGGGAGGTACTATTACTACTAGAGCTACGATGAGGGTCACTATTAGTACTGTGGCCAGTATGGGGGGCACTATTACTACTAGAGCTACTATGGGGGTCACTGTTACTACTGGAGCAACTGTGGGAATCACTTTAACTACTCGGGCCACTATTACTACTAGGGCCACTATGGGTCAACTATTACTACTAGAGCTACTATGGGGGTCACTGTTACTACTGGAGCCAGTGTGGGAATCACTTTAACTACTGGGGCCACTATTACTACTAGGGCCACTATGGGTCAACTATTACTACTAGAGCTACTATGAGGGGCACTATTACTACTGGGCACACTGTGGGCATCACCATTACTACTGGGGCCACTGTGGGTATACTATTACTACTGGCGCCAGTATAGGAATGACTTTTATTACTGGGACCACTATGTGGGTTATTATTACTACTGGAACCAGTGTGGGCATCACTTTAACTATTGGGGCTACTATTACTACTAGGGCCACTATCGGTCAACTATTACTACTGGAGCTACTATGAGGGGCACTATTACTACTGGGCACACTGTGGGCATCACCATTACTACTGGGGCCAGTATAGGAATGACTTTTATTACTGGGACCACTGTGTGGGTTATTATTACTAATGGAAGCAGTGTGGGCATCACTTTTACTATTATTACTATAGGGATTCACTGTTATTACTAGGTCCACTATGGAGATTACTATTAGTACTGAAGCCAATACAGTAATGACTTTTACTACTGGGATGGCTATGGGGGGTCACTATTACTACTGGACACACTGTGGGCATCACCATTACTACTGCAGCCACTGTGAGCACCACCATTACTACTGTGGCCACTGTGGGCATACTATTACTACTGGGGCCAGTATAGGAATGACTTTTATTACTGGGACCACTGTGTGGGTTATTATTACTACTGGAACCAGTGTGGGCATCACTTTTACTACTGGGGCCACTATGGGCATCACTTTTACTACTGGGGCCACTATGGGCATCACTTTTACTATTATTACTATAGGGATTCACTGTTACTACTGGGTCCACTATGGAGATTACTATTAGTACTGGAGCCAGTATAGGAATGACTTTTACTACTGGGATGGCTATGGGGGGGGGGGGGGGGGGGGTCACTATCACTACTGGGCCAGTGTGGGGATCCCTTTTACCACTGGGGCCACAATTACTACTGGGGTCACTATGGGCATCACTATTACTACTGGGGTCACCATGTCACTATTACTATTGGGGCCACTGTGGTAGGGATCCCTTTTAATACTACTACTATGGGGGTCACTATTACTACTGGGGTCACTATTACTATTGGGGCCACTGTGGTAGGGATCCCTTTTAATACTATTACTATGGGGGTCACTGTTACTACTGGAGCCACTAATGGGGGCACTCTTACTACTTCATATACACTACTACATATTTTCACACAACTGAAAATACTCACATGTGAACGAACCCATTGAAATCTATGGGTTGTATTCGCTGCGTATTACGTGCGCACTTTTTGCACGTGTAATACGCAGCTTACATACACCCATGTGACCCGGCCTTAAAGCTGCCTGCATGTGTCCTGCATACTCTGCGGACGGTCCGCCCCGAGTACCTTGCATTAATAAGCAGGTAATGGCGCTGTGACTCACCCGTACACGGAGACTCCGGCGATTCCTCCAGGATGCGGTAAAATCCTTTATTACACAAGCAGCTGAAGGCGCCGGCGGCCGTCGTGTTGCTGTTGGGTGGGCAGACGTGGCACTGGGCAGTCATTGCATCTGGAGGACTGTAAGTCCCGGGTGGGCAGGCTGTTGAGGAAGGTCAGACGTTTAGAATCTGTTGACAAAACCAGACAGGTGCAGCAGAGCTGACAGCAGATTGTCAGATGTAGCAGAGTTGAGTTTGCTCAGATGGAGCAGAGTTGAGTTTGTTATATTCCACAATGCAAGGCGATGTGTTAGCTGCAGTTGCACACAGATAAAACCTCGTCCTTTAAGTGGGTTAGCAGAAGAATCAGCACACAACAAGTTCAGCTCTGCTATATCTGTACCTCACTGTATATTCCACTCTGGACACGGGGAGACGTTCTTCGGTTGCTTAGTTCTGTACATTAATAATCTAACAGCGTAATGAGGGAGGTCTGCAGTTTCTATGTTACTAGGTTTACAGATGCAGCAGAGCTGTGTTTGTCATATGTTAGAAGCCATGTGGATATTCCAATGTGATAATATGGATACCTGGCATGTTAGCTACTCTGTGACATGACCGCTTTGGCTCTGCTACATACATAAAACTTGGCTGCTTCTGCAGCTCTAATTCAGTGGACAGACTCATCTGTGCTACATCGGACAACCTCATGTCAACTACACTGAATGATCTCAGCTCTGCTACATCGGAAAAGCTTCTATGTTAGACAAGCTTAGCATCAGATAAACTCAACTCTACTACACCTGAGAAGCTCAGCGCTGTTACATCTATCAAACTTGGCTGTCCCACATAAAGCAACTACTTCTACAGACAAACTCAGCTCTACTGCATCTAACAAGTTCATCATTGTACATTTGACAAAGTCTGCTCAACTACACTGCATGAGCTTAGTACTACTCAAAACCTCAGCTCTGATTCATTTGACATACTTGGCCCCTCTACATGGAACACGGCTGTCACTGCTACATTAGATAAACTCAGCTCTGCTGTGCCTCAGAAGCTCAACACTGCTACATATGTCATACTTAGCTCCAACACATTAGACAGCTCATTGCCAGTCAGTGCAAAACTGTAACAAGTCTCCCTACTTTCATTTGACATTTTAATACCGGGGTCTTTCTATGTGGTCGAGGGGTCTTTTCGGGTCCCAGGTTTGACGATTACCTCTGCCCTTGTTTGTTGCATTCTAGAAGCTCAGCTTACTTACATCTGACAAATTTAACATTTCTACATCTGACAAAGTCCGCTCAACTACAACAAATCAATTTCAGCTCTGCTATTTTAGACAAGCCTTATATTTACCTGGAATTAGGCGTCTACTTGATACCTCCAGATATTACTGTCTGTCTTTTTGGTGCCCTAATTATTAGGGACTATTTTGTTTTTTGTATGTGCCCCCACGTTATGTGTTTTTAAGCTTTTTCTATTAAAATTGTAAGTTTTAGTCCCAACTGTGAAGGGTTATTTTAGACAACCCTACCAGCATATCCCAAAAATTCATTTCTGCAACAAGCTTAGCTCTGCTACTTTGACAAACGTAGAATTCCTACATCTAACCAACTCAGCTTTGCTATATCTGACCAACTCAGCTCTGCTATATCTGACCAACTCAGCTCTGCTATATCTGACCAACTCAGCTTTGCTATATCTGACCAACTCAGCTTTGCTATATCTGACCAACTCAACTCTCCTATATCTGACCAACTCAGCTCTACTATACCTGACTAACCCAGCTCTACTACATCTGACCAACTCAGCTGTACTATATCTGACCAACTCAACTCTACTATACCTAACCAACCCAACTTTACTATATCTGGCCAACTCGTTTTACTATATCTTACCAACTCAGCTCTACTATATCTGACTAATTCAGCTCTACTATATAGGACAAACTCAGCTCTACTATATCTGACCAACACAGCTCTACTATATCTGACCAACTCAGCTCTTCTATATCTGACCAACTCAGCTCTACTATACCTAACCAACTCAGCTCTACTATATCTGACCAACTCAGTTCTACTATACCTGACCAACTCAGCTCTTCTATATCTGACCAACTCAGCTCTACTATATCTGACCAACTCAGCTCTACTATATCTGACCAACTCAGCTCTACTATATCTGACCAACTCAGCTCTGCTATGTCTGAATCATACAGTGCAGAAAAAAAAGTTAAACGTTCCACAAAACGTTCTTTCCAGCTCCCGGAATTAGGCCACATTTGTAAATCTGGGTCTCAGGGCGATGGAGCCTCCTGTAAATAAGTGGGCAGTGCCAGGACGCGGCCGCCCGGGATTCCCTCGCTGCTTCGGCATTAATTAACGCTCCGTCTGCGGAGCTTCCATAGTCGGTGGGATGTATCTGGGAGATGGGTCAGGGGAAGCTTTCCATCTGAGTGATCGCCAATGACCGGGGGGCCGCGCCGGCGTAACCGTCTATACTCAACGGTCTCTAATTATAGCGATTAATACAAGGTTCATTGGAAATCAATGTAAACTGTGAAACCTCGGACCTCTTCATTAAGCTTGTAGCTGCTGATGGTCTCCCTTAAAGGGGAACTCCCGTTTATTATCCTATCGCCTGTACTTCTGATATTCTGCGCCGATGGATTTAGATATACACCGACATGCCAAAAGTCATGGGACAGGAACTAATATCATATAGCCGCCCCCTCTAGTCTGGTAAACTGCTGCAACTCAAATTGGCATTGATTCTGTAAGGGGGAAGCACTCCCTGCCCTCCTCCTTATAGCTGACAACTATGCTTATCCCCCTCCATCGGGCACCAGTCCCCCTGAACCACGTCTGGGGAGGGGAACAAAAGCAGACGTTGTAGACAGTAAGCCAGAGTGCCTTATATTGTGGCCTCGCAGGAGGATGGAGAGGGGGTTCCACCCCAGTGACGATGTGGGCGGTGATGCAATTAGTGTGCCACCGCCCAGAAGATCCGGCCCCAAGTGTATGAGGCTAGGCCCAGCCCCTCCCCTGAGGTGCAGGAGGAAGTTTGGCGCCCTTCAGGCATGATATATAGGGATCTGTGCTGCGTCACAGACAGTCCCTGAGCCGATGCAGCAGATCTGATTGTGTGGGCAGCCCCTAGAGAAGCCCACAGCGCATGGGAAGAGAGGCGCCCTTCCAGTCATGGCTGTTCACTGTGGAGATGGTGCAGAAGAATCACCATGGAAGCGGCAGCTGGGAAGCAAAGAGATGGTCAGCAAGCGTGAGCAGACTACTACCCCCTGGTACCCTGGCCAGGGTGGGGGTAAATGGACTCACGGAACTGTAACATAGTAATCGGGGTTATGATGCCATAGCTAATAGTAGAGCAAAGGGTTAATTTGTTAAATAGGTTATGGTGTTATGTAAAGTAAGGTGACCAGACGGCCCGATTCAGGCGGGACAGTCCTGCTTTGGGACCCTGCATCCTGCTTTCCCCAGGGTCCCTAAGCGGGACAGTCTTTTGTGCTGCTTTCAGGACGTCTGTCCCCTTTTCAAGAAGTCTGGTCACCATGAAGGTGATTACTAGCCGGAGTGCTGCAGCTTCCTGGCTGCTAATCATTCAATGGAGCTGCTGCAGGATGCACACACCAACATGTGTACACCCGGGATCATCCTCCCCTGACCTCTCCTCCTTGGTTCCGCAGGAGGAGAGGAGAGAAGGAGTTCAGGCGCACACACTTCAGCAGTGCTGAGAAGAAGAGCAGCAGTGCTTTAAAGATTAGGAGAAGGTTAGTATATCGGTCTCAGGGGGGCTCTATTACTACTGGGGCCACTGTGGGGGGTCACTATTACTACTGAGGTCATTGTGGGGTCACTATTATTACTGCAGCCACTGTGGGGTCACTATTACTACTGGGGCCACTGTTGAGGAAACTATTACTACTGGGGCCACTGTTGAGGAAACTATTACTACTGGGGCCACTGTGGGGGTCACAATTACTACTGGTGCCACTGTGGGGGACACTATTACTACTGGGGCCACTGTTGAGGAAACTATTACTACTGGGGCCACTGTTGAGGAAACTATTACTACTGGGGCCACTGTGGGGGTCACTATTACTACTGGGGCTACTGTGGGGGTCACTATTACTACTGGGGCTACTGTAGGGGATACTATTACTACTGAGGCCACTATAAAGGTCACTTAGTAATTAGGGGCCACTGTGGGGGGTCACTATTACTACTGGGGCTACTGTAGGGGATACTATTACTATTGGGGCCACTGTGCGCGTCACTATTACTACTGAGGTCATTGTGGGGGTCACTATTACTACTGGGGCCGATATAGGGGACACTCTGCACGTGGCAGCATACTTCAAGCTGACTTACGGTATGTTTACACGTAATGCTGTGAATACTTAACTGATTGCCAGTCAAAATGCTCACCCAAAATGCTCACCAATGTACGGATTGTGACTGTTTTTTGGATGCAGAAATACTACGGAATTTGCTCCCTGCCTATTTTGAAACTGCCCTGCACTTTTTATAACGATAGAGGTAAAATTATACATCATGATAAGCCCCGCCCCTTACCACACCTCTCTGTCCGCTTTGACCCTGGGGAAATCTGGTCACCTTATGTAAAGTATTGTGCATGGATTGGAATGCAGATATGTGATGCATATTATACTGAAGGAATTGTGATGGCGCAGCACGGCACGCAGGAGATGACACAGCAGGCAAAATGTAGAGTACTGTGTAATATACTAGTGTGATAACGTGACGACTTCTGGAGATATGGATGACGTCTAAGATGTGTGACTCGTTCAGCAATTAAGGCATGCTGCTCCATTTGAGTTCGGGGTCTACAGGCCGTACGATGGTGTGTTTAGCAGTTACACCATAAGTAATGAGATGCAAAATTATGCTGATGAGGAGCACTGTGTGCCTTGTTATTGCCAAGAGGAACTATAGAGGGACAGAACAAGATGTATCTGTCAGCGAAAGACGCTAAACGAAGTACTGTTACTTTAAGTAAGAGAGTTCATGCTACCTGTTTATTACATACCATATAAACTAAGTGAGGAGACTCAAATGGCCATGCACGCTCCTCTGGGTAATATGCAAATAAGGGAGATGGAATAAATCCTCCACAGTGCCACCTATTGAAACCCAGAGGAGAGTGCATGGCCATTTGAGTCTCCTCACTTAGTTTATAGTATATAGTTGTTCTCCATAAGGAGAAACGATAGCGTTTCTGACCCCTGTCCCAGGCCTCTCACTAGCAAAGCCAGACTCCTACTGTATACTGATGAAGGGCAAAAACCCTGAAACAGCTGTCTGTACATGGAGTCTGTCTTTGCTTTTAATTCCCGGCCATTGTAACAAGACTTGTATAAAAAGTCCGTCTTTGACTTGAAGGAATGCTGCCTTTCAGTAGGTGGCACTGTGGAGGATTAATTCTATCTCCCTTATTTGCATATTACCCAGAGGAGCGTGCATGGCCATTTGAGTCTCCTCACTTAGTTTATAGTATATAGTTGCTCTCCCTAAGGAGAAAATATAGCGTTTCAGTCACACACTGAATTGGATCCAGACAGAGCGCTGCACAGCACACAAACAGACTAAAGAATCACCCACACCCAGGAATGGGCGTGACCAGATTATATATCCTCACATCATGGCTCATTGGCCAAACAGGGGACACACCTCTCTGTTGACCAATCAGTCCATACACCACAGTGGAGAGGAAGGCCTCAGTAAGGTATTTCTAACAGACAATGTAACAGGGACCTCTTGCAGCGACAGGTATAAGGCAAACAACAGAGTTGAAGTCATAGCCACGTGGACCAGGCTGATGTAGTAACGCCACCCTGGTTGAAGTGCCTGTTATGGATGGCACACTAACAGGTTCCATTTGCCCAATTGGATCTGTTTTCCTTCCTCTGTAATGACCCAAAGTGCTAAGTAGAACTAACCCTAAGTAAATATGCAACATTCAGATAAGGGCTCAGTCACACGGGCGCATCGGCACCCGTACACCGGCGCCGATGCGCCCGTGTGACAGACAGTTAGAAGACGGCCGTCTCTCTCCAGCGCTGATCATAGAACACATGACCGGCAATGGAGCCGGTCACATGTTCTTCCTCCCGGCGCTGCAGAGAGACGGCCGTCTTCAGGTACAACCATCTGCTGGCTGCAGTAACACGGGAGCTGATGCGCCCGTGTGACTGAGCCCTAATACTTTGAGACAACACACCTAATACCGCCATATAGTTCCAACATAAAACTACCACATTCATTTGCGCCCTAAAACAGGCGGTGACAAAGAGCACACGAGAAAACTCGTCCCGAGAGGCATGATGGGAAGGATCCCTACCGAACCTGCAGCCATTGATTTTGATAGGAAACATGGCAGAAATGGCTGAATGTTCTTCCCTCTCTAGAGATAATGGAATTGTAATTTTCGCAGCACATTGTCCGTTTCTTTGGCGTTGTAGCCGCCGTGACATTTTATTCTTCAGAGAAGCAGAAATCTGTTCACGCTTTGGGGCCTATGACCTAGATTCCTCATCGGGAGAGAAATGTTTAAGGCTTCGTTTTTTTTTTCTCTTGCCATAGGGAATACAGGAAAAAAAGAAGTGGACCGTATACTGCCTGATGTTGTAATCATGTAAAGCAGCACGGGGATGAATATTTCATAGTGAAAAGTGTATTTTAAACACCACGTAGGTCTGTCTGATACATCCAGATCTATGTGTCAAAATTAGACCGTGGGGGAGGGGTATGAAAGTGCGAACTTACAACAGAAAAGTTCAGGGAACTCATAATGGAAGAGTTAGCATGTGAAAAATGGAGGGCCTGGTGCGTCCGTGTATTAGCCAGACAGCCAAATGATTTCAATTAATAATGTGTAATACTTCATTCCCCCTGCGGAGGTGCTGTAGGGGAATCGCACACTTGGGGCCAAGTTCTTTTGCAAATTAAGACTAAGAACTGTAGGAAGATGTGATCTGCTTATTTTTGGGGAACCATTTAAATAAAAAGGGATTGTAAAAAGCGGGGAACCCATACTGGATGCTTTTCCACTGCTCGGTGTTATAATTATGTGCTCTTTTGCCCGCTGGAGTCACCTTTCTGTTTCTCCTAGACACAATTTTGCTGGTAACTAGTCGATGCTGTTGTAGCCCATCCGTGCCAAGGTATGATGCGTTGTGTGTTTTGCAATTGGAGTATCAGCCTAGTATTCAGCTTTGGTTGCCTTGACTGTGCTGCATCTGTTGGTCAGAATGATTCCTGACATCCTCCTCTGACCCATTTCAGTGATTAGCTGTTTCCATCCAAATGATCCACTTTCACTGGATGTTCTTCCTCAATTACACCATTCTCAGTATACTCTCTACGCCGCTGCATGAGAAAACCCCACGGGGTTGGCAGTGACATCCTGGACCCCGCTAGACTAGCATCGATGACCTGGCCTCGTTGAAAGCTGTTGGTGTGCCTCAAGGAGCTAATGATGAACCATCTGGTAGGCAGTAGGTGTGACCCGGCGAACATGGGAAGTCAAGTACTGCGATTTACGTGAGACTACCAATGTTAATAATGAAACATGGCATAGTGTTCACATGTATTGCAACTTTTGTTTATTTTTCAGCAAAAGGGACAAAGGGAGCAGCAGGTTCCCCATTTAGGGACTCATATGGGACTGAACCACAACTACAATTTGGAATTAGCCCCAAAGTGACCAACCTATTTTGAGCTTTAGGCCTCGTTCACACGGGCGACACGGCATCGACACGAGAAAATCACAGCAATATCACATCGTTAGTATGTGCGATATCACTGTGGTTTCTCGCGGTGATACCGTGACTTTATAGCACCACATGCGAGGATTTACAAGGGGGGCCCAAAATATAAACCCTTGAAAATAAGCCCGAACGGCAGAAATAAATAAGTATACATTACCTTAGAAGCGCTGTCCAGGGCTCCGCTGCAGCTTCCTTCCATCCCTGACACTGGTCTTCTTCATTTCTTCTGGCCGGGGATTGAAAAATCCCCGCCTCCTGGAAGTGCTGGCTGTAATTGGCTGACACTTAGCCAATCAGAGCCAGCGCTCAATGAATGGCTGTGATTGATTCATCGAGCACTGGCTGTGATTAGCTAAGCGTTAGCCAATCAGAGCAGCATTTCCAGGAGGCGGTGATTTTTAAATCCCTGACTAGAAGAGATGAAAGAGAATAGTGCCAGGAACAGAGGAGAAGAAGCAGCCAGGCTGACAGCGCTTCTTAGGTTATGTATACTGTTTTTTTAAATTTTTTCCTGCAGCTAGGGCGTAGGTTATGGCTTTGAAAGTAGGATTTCCTACTGTCAAAGTTGCATCGCATCGCACGAAAATTTTCATGCGATGCGATGCAACAGAGGAGAAGGCTTCATAGGGGAACATTAGCTTCAAAACTCCACAAATCATGTGCATGTCGCCGGACCCACGAGGTTTTTGTGTCGGGATGTCGCATGCTACAAAACATCGCAGGTGTGAAGGAACCCATAGGAAAGCATGGGCTTCACATACATGTGGTTTGTAGCAACGCTACAAAATCGCGTGTCTTTGTCGCCTGTGTGAACGAATCCTTAAGGACAAACGCTTTTCATAGTCGCACTGCAAGAGCAATAGCTTGCTGACATGGCCGTGTGAGGCTTGTTTTTAGTTGGATGACTTGTATTTCTTAGTGGCGGCACTCTGGGGTCCATAAAATGTGCGGTAGAATTCTATTACCGTATTTTTCGCTTTATAAGACGCACTTTTTCCGCCTCCAAAGCGGGGGTAGGGGAAAGTTCCTGCGTCTTATAGAGCGAATGTGCCGAAAATTCGTTCCGATTGCCATTATTAGCGCGAATTTAACGCGCGAGCGCGATTTATTTAGCGCGATTGCGCGTTAAACTCGCAATCGCACGAACAAATGTGTGACCAGTCTCCTCCCCACTGCCACCCATACATACCTCTGATTGGTCGTGAGCGCTGGCGGGTACTACTGCTGCTCCCCACCTCCACCAAACGGTTTCCTCCTTCCTCCTGCTGCACACAAGCGCCGCTGTGGCATGGAGCGCCGGTTTTTCAGACCTCTGCTGCTCCCTCTGCTCCGTCGCCCGGCACTAACCCTGCGCTGTCCGTGGGTCAGTTCAAATTTTTTTTCCCCTATTTTCCCGCTCTAAAACGGGGGTGCGTCCTATAGACCGGTGCGTCTAATAGAACGATAAATACGGTACATTTTGGGGGGAAAGAACACATCAGTTCCGCCATTGTTTTTGGCTTCTGTTTTCACGGCAGTTCATGGCATTTGGTAAAAATAACATGATAAGTTTCTTATCTGATCGGCACGATTACTGCGCTACCAAGTTTTTATAGAGATTTCTTAATACTATATATAGTATATACTTAATATCACAAAAGAATACGTTTGTAAAGGAGATTGTTATTTCTCCATCAGTGGAGTTCTGGGAGGTCTTGTTTTTTTGATGGAAGAGTTGTAGTTTTTATTAGTACCAGTTTTAGGCACTTGGGACTTTTGATCGTTTTTTAATTGCGTTTTTTGGGAGGCAAACAAAAGAAAACTTTTTTGCACTTTTTTTAATGGTTTTTATGGTGTGAGATAACTACCAAAATATTGTCATTGTTTGGGTCATTACGAATGCAGTAGTACCTATTATGTGCTGCTTTTAAATTGTATTTTATCCATTTAAAAAGGGTATTTGTGGAGAAAAATGTGTATTTTTTTAAAACTGGATTAAAAAAAAAAAATCTAACGTTAGTGAACTTTCTTAACACAATTTTTCAGTCCGACAAGAGGACTTGAAGATGTGATTGTTGAATCGCTAGGATAGTACACTGCATTACTTATGTAGTGCATTCTACAACGCCTATGACATCAGCCTATTAAACTCCATCAGAGGCGGGGTCTAATAGGCTGAGTTACATGGCGAATATTTTCAGGCCTTTGTCAGGTTTCTGGCTACTATTGGAACCCATTGGTACTTTCCAATTGCATTGTAGGGTGCCGATGGGTGACAGGAGGAGCCTCTTCCTCCTTCTGTCATCTACTTACATGCTGCAGTTGGTATTGATTATGACATGTAAGGTGTTAAACTGCCAGGATCTGAGGTTTCTCCATTCCTGGCTGTTAGAGCAGGAGCCTGGCTGTCCGTAGTCAGGCAAGCCACCCCCTTAAAAAGACGTATGTGCAGGTTTAAAGCCCATTAGTGAGCGCTGTAAAAAGATGTATTGGCAGTCAGCAAGGGGTTAAAATACAACTAGTAACTCGGGAAGTGTCTTATTTTGTGTCTAGGTAATAGAAAACAAAACATTTAAGGGCAGCGATGTGTAATTTGCTGTAAAACAGAATGCGGTCTTATGGGGGTCTGTAAGGTTATTTATCTTCCTACCAGGGTCCCTCGTTTAGAGCCCCTCCTCCTCCTCTTCAGTGGGTGTATTTGTCATGTGAAATCCGCACAAATTCTAGGTCAATTGGAAATCTTTCAGCAATTTCAGCTTTATAGAAAGGATATTCGATGTGTGAGGAGGGATACATAGAGCATGGTGTGTGAGAGCGCTAACAGGAGAGAAGCATTTGGAGATGCTAGGATTATTTCGCCAAAGGCAGAGTGCGCCGCTGAGTGTCTTTTCTTGCCGGCAGTATGTGTGCCGATACGTGTTTACTGCACCCTAAGATTCATCAGAGACAAGAAATCTGAGAGCAAAGTCATGAGAAAGAAGGGGAAAAGTGCCGGAGGAACGAAAAATACTATAAAGCTCCAGCGTAATAACAATGTATCCTACGTAACAATAATGTAACAAGTCGCTGCACTATAAGAACCGCGTGTATCCCCAACCTCACACCACGGCGTGTTCATCACCAGCACTTATACACACCGCCTCCCTACCCATTATACAAGGGGAATCTCTGAACATACTTTGACACTCTTTACTTTGCTACTCTTGTATCACTTGTTTTACAGCAGTATTATAGTAGTTATATTCTTGTACATAGGGGGCAGTATTATAGTGGTTATATTCTTGTACATAGGAGGCAGTATTATAGTAGTTATATTCTTGTACATAGGAGGCAGTATTATAGTAGTTATATTCTTGTACATAGGAGCAGTATTATAGTAGTTATATTCTTGTACATAGGGGGCAGTATTATAGTAGTTATATTCTTGTACATAGGAGGCAGTATTATAGTAGTTATATTCTTGTACATAGGGGCAGTATTATAGTAGTTATATTCTTGTACATATGAGGCAGTATTATAATAGTTATATTCTTTTACATAGTAGGCAGTATTATAGTAGTTATATTCTTGTACATAGGGGGCAGTATTATAGTAGTTATATTCTTGTACATAGGAGGCAGTATTATAGTAGTTATATTCTTGTACATAGGAGCAGTATTATAGTAGTTATATTCTTGTACATATGAGGCAGTATTATAGTACTTATATTCTTGTACATAGGAGGCAGTATTATAGTAGTTATATTCTTGTACATAGGGGGCAGTATTATAGTAGTTATATTCTTGTACATAGGAGGCAGTATTATAATAGTTATATTCTTTTACATAGTAGGCAGTATTATAGTAGTTATATTCTTGTGCATAGGGGGCAGTATTATAGTAGTTATATTCTTGTACATAGGAGGCAGTATTATAGTAGTTATATTCTTGTACATAGGAGGCAGTATTATAGTAGTTATATTCTTGTACATAGGAGCAGTATTATAGTAGTTATATTCTTGTACATATGAGGCAGTATTATAGTACTTATATTCTTGTACATAGGAGGCAGTATTATAGTAGTTATATTCTTGTACATAGGGGGCAGTATTATAGTAGTTATATTCTTGTACATAGGAGCAGTATTATAGTAGTTATATTCTTGTACATATGAGGCAGTATTATAGTACTTATATTCTTGTACATAGGAGGCAGTATTATAATAGTTATATTCTTTTACATAGTAGGCAGTATTATAGTGGTTATATTCTTGTACATAGGAGGCAGTATTATAGTAGTTATATTCTTGTACATAGGAGGCAGTATTATAGTAGTTATATTCTTGTACATAGGAGCAGTATTATAGTAGTTATATTCTTGTACATATGAGGCAGTATTATAGTACTTATATTCTTGTACATAGGAGGCAGTATTATAGTAGTTATATTCTTGTACATAGGGGGCAGTATTATAGTAGTTATATTCTTGTACATAGGGGGCAGTATTATAGTAGTTATATTCTTGTACATAGGGGGCAGTATTATAGTAGTTATATTCTTGTACATAGGGGCAGTAGTATAGTAGTTATATTCTTGTACATAGGAGCAGTATTATAGTAGTTATATTCTTGTACATAGGAGGCAGTATTATAGTAGTTATATTCTTGTACATAGGAGGCAGTATTATAGTAGTTATATTCTTGTACATAGGGGGCAGTATTATAGTAGTTATATTCTTGTACATAGGGGGCAGTATTATAGTAGTTATATTCTTGTACAAAGGGAGCAGTATTATAGTAGTTATATTCTTGTACATAGGAGGCAGTATTATAGTGGTTATATCCTTGTACATAGGGGGCATTATTATAGTAGTTATATTCTTGTACATAGGGGTCAGTATTATAGTAGTTATATTCTTGTACATAGGAGCAGTATTATAGTAGTTATATTCTTGTACATAGGGGGCAGTATTATAGTAGTTATATTCTTGTACATAGGGGGCATTATTATAGTAGTTATATTCTTGTACATAGGAGGCAGTATTATAGTAGTTATATTCTTGTAACTAGGGGCAGTATTATAGTAGTTATATTCTTGTACATAGGAGCAGTATTATAGCAGTTATATTCTTGTACATAGGGGGCAGTATTATAGTAGTTATATACTTGTATATAAGAGCAGTTTTATAGTAGTTATATACTTGTATATAGAGGGCAGTATTATAGTAGTTATATTCTTGTAACTAGGGGCAGTATTATAGTAGTTATATTCTTGTACATATGAGGCAGTATTATAGTAGTTATATTCTTGTACATACGAGGCAGTATTATAGTAGTTATATTCTTGTACATAGGAGCAGTATTATAGTAGTTATATTCTTGTACATATGAGGCAGTATTATAGTACTTATATTCTTGTACATAGGAGGCAGTATTATAGTAGTTATATTCTTGTACATAGGGGGCAGTATTATAGTAGTTATATTCTTGTACATAGGGGGCAGTATTATAGTAGTTATATTCTTGTACATAGGGGGCAGTATTATAGTAGTTATATTCTTGTACATAGGGGGCAGTAGTATAGTAGTTATATTCTTGTACATAGGAGCAGTATTATAGTAGTTATATTCTTGTACATAGGAGGCAGTATTATAGTAGTTATATTCTTGTACATAGGAGGCAGTATTATAGTAGTTATATTCTTGAACATAGGGGGCAGTATTATAGTAGTTATATTCTTGTACATAGGAGGCAGTATTATAGTAGTTATATTCTTGTACATAGGGGTCAGTATTATAGTAGTTATATTCTTGTACATAGGAGCAGTATTATAGTAGTTATATTCTTGTACATAGGGGGCAGTATTATAGTAGTTATATTCTTGTACATAGGGGGCATTATTATAGTAGTTATATTCTTGTACATAGGAGGCAGTATTATAGTAGTTATATTCTTGTACATAGGGGTCAGTATTATAGTAGTTATATTCTTGTACATAGGAGCAGTATTATAGTAGTTATATTCTTGTACATAGGGGGCAGTATTATAGTAGTTATATACTTGTACATAAGAGCAGTATTATAGTAGTTATATACTTGCATATAGAGGGCAGTATTATAGTACTTATATTCTTGTAACTAGGGGCAGTATTATAGTAGTTATATTCTTGTACATAGGAGCAGTATTATAGTAGTTATATTCTTGTACATAGGGGGCAGTATTATAGTAGTTATATACTTGTACATAAGAGCAGTATTATAGTAGTTATATTCTTGTAACTAGGGGCAGTATTATAGTAGTTATATTCTTGTACATAGGTGGCAGTATTATAGTAGTCATATTCTTGTACATAGGGGGCAGTATTAAAGTAGTTATATTCTTGTACATAGGGGGCAGTATTATTGTAGTTATATTCTTGTACATAGGAGCAGTATTATAGTAGTTATATTCTTGTACATAGGGGGCAGTATTATTGTAGTTATATTCTTGTACATAGGAGCAGTATTATAGTAGTTATATTCTTGTACATAGGTGGCAGTATTATAGTAGTCATATTCTTGTACATAGGGGGCAGTATTAAAGTAGTTATATTCTTGTACATAGGGGGCAGTATTATTGTAGTTATATTCTTGTACATAGGAGCAGTATTATAGTAGTTATATTCTTGTACATAGGGGGCAGTATTATAGTAGTTATATTCTTGTACATAGGGCAGTACTATAAGAGTCATATTCTTATACATAGGGGTCAGTATTATAGTAGTTATATTCTTGTACATAGGGGGCAGTATTATAGTAGTTATATTCTTGTACATAGGAGCAGTATTATAGTAGTTATATTCTTGTACATAGGAGCAGTATTATAGTACTTATATTTTTCTACATAGGATACTGTATTATAGTACTTATATTCTTCTACATAGGGGTCAGTATTATAGTAGTTATATTCTTGTACATAGGGGGCAGTATTATAGTAGTTATATTCTTGTACATAGGGAGCAGTATTATAGTAGTTATATTCTTGTACATAGGGGGCAGTATTATAGTAGTTATATTCTTGTACATAGGGGGCAGTATTATAGTAGTTATATTCTTGTACATAGCAGCAGTATTATAGTAGTTATATTCTTGTACATAGGGGGCAGTATTATAGTAGTTATATTCTTGTATATAGAGGGCAGTATTATAGTAGTTATATTCTTGTATCTAGGGGCAGTATTAAAGTAGTTATATTCTTGTACATAGGGGGCAGTATTATAGTAGTTATATTGTTGTACATAGGAGCAGTATTATAGTACTTATATTCTTGTACATAGGGCAGTACTATAAGAGTTATATTCTTATACATAGGGGGCAGTATTATAGTTGTTAAATTCTTGTACATAGGAGGCAGTATGTCAGTAGTTATATTCTTGTACATAGGGGTCAGTATTATAGTAGTTATATTCTTGTACATAGGGGGCAGTATTATAGTAGTTATATTCTTGTACATAGGGGGCAGTATTATAGTAGTTATATTCTTGTACATAGGGTGCAGTATTATAGTAGTTATAGTCTTGTACATAGGGAGCAGTATTATAGTAATTATATTCTTGTACATAGGATACAGTATTATAGTAGTTATATTCTTGTATATAGAAGGCAGTATTATAGTAGTTATATTCTTTTACATAGGGTGCAGTATTATAGTAGTTATATTCTTGTACATAGGGGGCAGTATGATAGTAGTTATATTCTTGTACATAGGGACTGTATTATATTAGTTATATTCTTGTACAAAGGGAGCAGTATTATAGTAGTTATATTCTTGTACATAGGAGGCAGTATTATAGTAGTTATATTCTTGTACATAGGGACTGTATTATATTAGTTATATTCTTGTACAAAGGGAGCAGTATTATAGTAGTTATATTCTTGTACATAGGAGCAGTGTTATAGTAGTTATATTCTTGTACATAGGGGCAGTATTATATTAGTTATATTCTTGTACATAGGGGGCAGTATTATAGTAGTTATATTCTTGTACATAGGAGTAGTATAATAGTCGTTATATTCTTGCACATAGGGGGCAGTATTATAGTAGTTATATTCTTGTACATAGGGGGCAGTTTTATAGTAGTTATATTCTTGTACATAGCAGCAGTATTATAGTAGTTATATTCTTGTACATAGGGGGCAGTATTATTGTAGTTATATTCTTGTACATGGGAGCAGTATTATAGTAGTAATATTCTTGTACATAGCAGCAGTATTATAGTAGTTATATTCTAGTAAATAGGGGGCAGTATTATAGTAGTTATATTCTTGTATATAGAGGGCAGTATTATAGTAGTTATATTCTTGTAACTAGGGGCAGTATTAAAGTAGTTATATTCTTGTACATAGGGGGCAGTATTATTGTAGTTATATTCTTGTACATAGGAGAAGTATTATAGTAGTTATATTCTTGTACATAGGAGCAGTATTATAGTAGTTATATTCTTGTACATAGGGGGCAGTATTATAGTAGTTATATTCTTGTACATAGGAGTAGTATAATAGTCGTTATATTCTTGTACATAGGAGGCAGTATTATAGTAGTTATATTCTTGTACATAGGGGGCAGTATTATAGTAGTTATATTCTTGTACATAGGAGCAGTATTATAGTAGTTATATTCTTGTACATATGAGGCAGTATTATAGTACTTATATTCTTGTACATAGGAGGCAGTATTATAATAGTTATATTCTTTTACATAGTAGGCAGTATTATAGTGGTTATATTCTTGTACATAGGAGGCAGTATTATAGTAGTTATATTCTTGTACATAGGAGGCAGTATTATAGTAGTTATATTCTTGTACATAGGAGCAGTATTATAGTAGTTATATTCTTGTACATATGAGGCAGTATTATAGTACTTATATTCTTGTACATAGGAGGCAGTATTATAGTAGTTATATTCTTGTACATAGGGGGCAGTATTATAGTAGTTATATTCTTGTACATAGGGGGCAGTATTATAGTAGTTATATTCTTGTACATAGGGGGCAGTATTATAGTAGTTATATTCTTGTACATAGGGGGCAGTAGTATAGTAGTTATATTCTTGTACATAGGAGCAGTATTATAGTAGTTATATTCTTGTACATAGGAGGCAGTATTATAGTAGTTATATTCTTGTACATAGGAGGCAGTATTATAGTAGTTATATTCTTGTACATAGGGGGCAGTATTATAGTAGTTATATTCTTGTACATAGGGGGCAGTATTATAGTAGTTATATTCTTGTACAAAGGGAGCAGTATTATAGTAGTTATATTCTTGTACATAGGAGGCAGTATTATAGTGGTTATATCCTTGTACATAGGGGGCATTATTATAGTAGTTATATTCTTGTACATAGGGGTCAGTATTATAGTAGTTATATTCTTGTACATAGGAGCAGTATTATAGTAGTTATATTCTTGTACATAGGGGGCAGTATTATAGTAGTTATATTCTTGTACATAGGGGGCATTATTATAGTAGTTATATTCTTGTACATAGGAGGCAGTATTATAGTAGTTATATTCTTGTACATAGGGGTCAGTATTATAGTAGTTATATTCTTGTACATAGGAGCAGTATTATAGTAGTTATATTCTTGTACATAGGGGGCAGTATTATAGTGGTTATATACTTGTACATAAGAGCAGTATTATAGTAGTTATATACTTGTATATAGAGGGCAGTATTATAGTAGTTATATTCTTGTAACTAGGGGCAGTATTATAGTAGTTATATTCTTGTACATAGGAGCAGTATTATAGCAGTTATATTCTTGTACATAGGGGGCAGTATTATAGTAGTTATATACTTGTATATAAGAGCAGTATTATAGTAGTTATATACTTGTATATAGAGGGCAGTATTATAGTAGTTATATTCTTGTAACTAGGGGCAGTATTATAGTAGTTATATTCTTGTACATATGAGGCAGTATTATAGTAGTTATATTCTTGTACATACGAGGCAGTATTATAGTAGTTATATTCTTGTACATAGGAGCAGTATTATAGTAGTTATATTCTTGTACATATGAGGCAGTATTATAGTACTTATATTCTTGTACATAGGAGGCAGTATTATAGTAGTTATATTCTTGTACATAGGGGGCAGTATTATAGTAGTTATATTCTTGTACATAGGGGGCAGTATTATAGTAGTTATATTCTTGTACATAGGGGGCAGTATTATAGTAGTTATATTCTTGTACATAGGGGGCAGTAGTATAGTAGTTATATTCTTGTACATAGGAGCAGTATTATAGTAGTTATATTCTTGTACATAGGAGGCAGTATTATAGTAGTTATATTCTTGTACATAGGAGGCAGTATTATAGTAGTTATATTCTTGAACATAGGGGGCAGTATTATAGTAGTTATATTCTTGTACATAGGAGGCAGTATTATAGTAGTTATATTCTTGTACATAGGGGTCAGTATTATAGTAGTTATATTCTTGTACATAGGAGCAGTATTATAGTAGTTATATTCTTGTACATAGGGGGCAGTATTATAGTAGTTATATTCTTGTACATAGGGGGCATTATTATAGTAGTTATATTCTTGTACATAGGAGGCAGTATTATAGTAGTTATATTCTTGTACATAGGGGTCAGTATTATAGTAGTTATATTCTTGTACATAGGAGCAGTATTATAGTAGTTATATTCTTGTACATAGGGGGCAGTATTATAGTAGTTATATACTTGTACATAAGAGCAGTATTATAGTAGTTATATACTTGCATATAGAGGGCAGTATTATAGTACTTATATTCTTGTAACTAGGGGCAGTATTATAGTAGTTATATTCTTGTACATAGGAGCAGTATTATAGTAGTTATATTCTTGTACATAGGGGGCAGTATTATAGTAGTTATATACTTGTACATAAGAGCAGTATTATAGTAGTTATATTCTTGTAACTAGGGGCAGTATTATAGTAGTTATATTCTTGTACATAGGTGGCAGTATTATAGTAGTCATATTCTTGTACATAGGGGGCAGTATTAAAGTAGTTATATTCTTGTACATAGGGGGCAGTATTATTGTAGTTATATTCTTGTACATAGGAGCAGTATTATAGTAGTTATATTCTTGTACATAGGGGGCAGTATTATTGTAGTTATATTCTTGTACATAGGAGCAGTATTATAGTAGTTATATTCTTGTACATAGGTGGCAGTATTATAGTAGTCATATTCTTGTACATAGGGGGCAGTATTAAAGTAGTTATATTCTTGTACATAGGGGGCAGTATTATTGTAGTTATATTCTTGTACATAGGAGCAGTATTATAGTAGTTATATTCTTGTACATAGGGGGCAGTATTATAGTAGTTATATTCTTGTACATAGGGCAGTACTATAAGAGTCATATTCTTATACATAGGGGTCAGTATTATAGTAGTTATATTCTTGTACATAGGGGGCAGTATTATAGTAGTTATATTCTTGTACATAGGAGCAGTATTATAGTAGTTATATTCTTGTACATAGGAGCAGTATTATAGTACTTATATTTTTCTACATAGGATACTGTATTATAGTACTTATATTCTTCTACATAGGGGTCAGTATTATAGTAGTTATATTCTTGTACATAGGGGGCAGTATTATAGTAGTTATATTCTTGTACATAGGGAGCAGTATTATAGTAGTTATATTCTTGTACATAGGGGGCAGTATTATAGTAGTTATATTCTTGTACATAGGGGGCAGTATTATAGTAGTTATATTCTTGTACATAGCAGCAGTATTATAGTAGTTATATTCTTGTACATAGGGGGCAGTATTATAGTAGTTATATTCTTGTATATAGAGGGCAGTATTATAGTAGTTATATTCTTGTATCTAGGGGCAGTATTAAAGTAGTTATATTCTTGTACATAGGGGGCAGTATTATAGTAGTTATATTGTTGTACATAGGAGCAGTATTATAGTACTTATATTCTTGTACATAGGGCAGTACTATAAGAGTTATATTCTTATACATAGGGGGCAGTATTATAGTTGTTAAATTCTTGTACATAGGAGGCAGTATTTCAGTAGTTATATTCTTGTACATAGGGGTCAGTATTATAGTAGTTATATTCTTGTACATAGGGGGCAGTATTATAGTAGTTATATTCTTGTACATAGGGGGCAGTATTATAGTAGTTATATTCTTGTACATAGGGTGCAGTATTATAGTAGTTATAGTCTTGTACATAGGGAGCAGTATTATAGTAATTATATTCTTGTACATAGGATACAGTATTATAGTAGTTATATTCTTGTATATAGAAGGCAGTATTATAGTAGTTATATTCTTTTACATAGGGTGCAGTATTATAGTAGTTATATTCTTGTACATAGGGGGCAGTATGATAGTAGTTATATTCTTGTACATAGGGACTGTATTATATTAGTTATATTCTTGTACAAAGGGAGCAGTATTATAGTAGTTATATTCTTGTACATAGGAGGCAGTATTATAGTAGTTATATTCTTGTACATAGGGACTGTATTATATTAGTTATATTCTTGTACAAAGGGAGCAGTATTATAGTAGTTATATTCTTGTACATAGGAGCAGTGTTATAGTAGTTATATTCTTGTACATAGGGGCAGTATTATATTAGTTATATTCTTGTACATAGGGGGCAGTATTATAGTAGTTATATTCTTGTACATAGGAGTAGTATAATAGTCGTTATATTCTTGCACATAGGGGGCAGTATTATAGTAGTTATATTCTTGTACATAGGGGGCAGTTTTATAGTAGTTATATTCTTGTACATAGCAGCAGTATTATAGTAGTTATATTCTTGTACATAGGGGGCAGTATTATTGTAGTTATATTCTTGTACATGGGAGCAGTATTATAGTAGTAATATTCTTGTACATAGCAGCAGTATTATAGTAGTTATATTCTAGTAAATAGGGGGCAGTATTATAGTAGTTATATTCTTGTATATAGAGGGCAGTATTATAGTAGTTATATTCTTGTAACTAGGGGCAGTATTAAAGTAGTTATATTCTTGTACATAGGGGGCAGTATTATTGTAGTTATATTCTTGTACATAGGAGAAGTATTATAGTAGTTATATTCTTGTACATAGGAGTAGTATAATAGTCGTTATATTCTTGTACATAGGGGGCAGTATTATAGTAGTTATATTCTTGTACATAGAGGGCAGTATTATAGTACTTATATTCTGGTACATAGCAGGCAGTATTATAGTAGTTATTTTCTTGTACATAGGGGGCAGTATTATAGTAGTTATATTCTTGTACGTAGGAGGCAGTATTATAGTATTTATATTCTTATACATAGGAGGAAGTATTATAGTAGTGATATTCTTGTACATAGGTGGCAGTATTGTAGTAGTTATATTCTTGTACATAGGGGCAGTATTAAAGTAGTTATATTCTTATACATAGGGGGAAGTATTATAGTAGTTATATTCTTGTACATAGGAGGCAGCATTATAGTAGTTATATTCTTGTACATAGGGGGCAGTATTATAGTAGTTATATTCTTGTACATAGGGGACAGTATTATAGTAATTATATTTTTGTACATAGGAGGCAGAATTATAGTAGTTATATACTGGTACATAGGAGGCAGTATTATATTAGTTATATTCTTGTACATAGGAGGCAGTATTATAGTAGTTATATTCTTGTACACAGTGGGCAGTATTATAGTAGTTATATTCTTGTACATACGGGGCAGTATTATAGTAATTATATTTTTGTACATAGGAGGCAGAATTATAGTAGTTATATACTGGTACATAGGAGGCAGTATTATATTAGTTATTTTCTTGTACATAGGAGGCAGTATTATAGTAGTTATATTCTTGTACACAGTGGGCAGTATTATAGTAGTTATATTCTTGTACATAGGGGACAGTATTATAGTAATTATATTTTTGTACATAGGAGGCAGAATTATAGTAGTTATATACTGGTACATAGGAGGCAGTATTATATTAGTTATATTCTTGTACATAGGAGGCAGTATTATAGTAGTTATATTCTTGTACACAGTGGGCAGTATTATAGTAGTTATATTCTTGTACATACGGGGCAGTATTATAGTAGTTATACTCTTGTACATAGGGGGCTATATTATAGTAGTTATATTATTGTACATAGGAGGCAGTATTATAGTAGTTATAGTCTTATACATAGGGGCAGTATTATTGTAGTTATATTCTTGTACATAGGAGGCAGTATTATAGTAGTTATACTCTTGTACATAGGGGGCAGTATTATAGCAGTTATATTATTGTACATAGGAGGCAGTATTATAGTAGTTATACTCTTGTACACAGGGGGCAGTATTATAGTAGTTATATTCTTGTACATAGGGGCAGTATTATAGTAGTTATAGTCTTATACATAGGGGCAGTATTATAGTAGTTATATTCTTGTACATAGGGGGCAGTATTATAGTAGTTATATTCTTGTACATAAGGGGCAGTATTATAGTAGTTATAGTCTTGTACATAGGGACAGTATTATAGTAGTTATATTCTTGTACATAGGGACAGTATTATAGTTGTTATATTCTTGTACATAAGGGGCAGTATTATTGTAGTTATATTCTTTTACATAGAGAGCAGTATTATAGTAGTCATATTCTTGAATAAAAGGGGCAGTATTATAGCAGTTATATTCTTGTACATAGGGGGCAGTAATATAGTAGTTATATTCTTGTACATAGGGGCAGTATTATAATAGTTATATTCTTATACATAGGATCAGTATTATAGTAGTTATATACTGGTACATAGGAGGCATTATTATAGCAGTTATTTTCTTGTATATAGGGGGCAGTATTATACTAGTCATATTCTTGAATATAACGTGCAGTATTATAGTTATATAGTTATACTATATTCTCACATTTATAGATAGCACATTGTCTCAGTGGGTAGGACGGTTGGCTAACAGAAGTGTGGTCCTTGGTTCAAGGTATGAAATTGATGCTACTGTGCATATGTTCAAGGTAGGAAATAGGGTATAGGAACTGAGAATATGCAGAAAGCAGCACTATGTTGGCGCTATATAAGCAAGAGGAATAAATTCTTCATAATCCAATTTAATCAGAATATTTCAGTTTGCAGCCTCTTCTCAATCTTCAACAGAAATGAAACAGATTATATTACTGAAGGGATTGGAGGGATTACATGGGTATAATCAGAGACGCAACTTTTTATATTCAGGCAATGGAGAAAAAAACAGAACTTATGACAGACGTACAATAATTTATTTGCAATAACTAGGAAGCCTTCATGGTTATTAAGATAGATGAGATTCATGCAGATTTGGTACAGCAGAACTCTCGCTCCTCCCCCTATTACCTTTCCTGGCAATCTCCTGGTTTGCCATTTATAACTATACTATCCTTGCTGCTATAGAAATAATTTCTCCATACATTAACTTCCTATTTAGTATGCTTTTGCTCAGCATGAACTAGGAACAAGCAGAGATTCAGTGTAAAGCAAGAGGGATAGACAAAGCAGAATCCTGACCCTGTGATGAAACAAGGTGGATTTTACACTACAGTATCACAAGCACTAAAAGAGAAAGCTGATAAAATTCTGTTTCTGGTCTTATGGTATTACATGTTATGCAGAGCCATAGAATCTTCATCTTCACATTGGACCTTTTATGGCTTACAGAAGTTTGGGGATCATGTTCCATTGCACAGTGTATTGTTTGGCTTTTGGGAGTCAATAGACTAGTAACACAGTGCACAATGCTTTATAGTACCACAAACAGGTACAGATCTGTCGGCGGGACCTTGTAGCCCCCCAACTCCGACCCAGGTCCATAGGAATAATGGCTATGGAGCTGAATACTGACAACTGCCACAGATACAACTTTTTTGCTGCCTGTAGAGTTGTCACTTGCCTTCCCCCACAAAAGACTGAAAGATGAAAGATACTTTTCTCATCATAGTTGAGAACAATGTATTCACATCGGCGTCGGAGGCTCAGTTCGAAGTGTCTGGCCCAGACCTGCTATGAAATAAAGGAAAAAAAGTCCATGCATGCAGGCTTTACCGTCTGGTAAAATGCCGGACAAGGTGACAGGAACCAAACCGACCCCATTATAGTCAGTTGGGTCCATTCATTTCCGTTCGGTTCCATCATAAGACAGATCCTTTCAGCCAGGGTTTCATAGCCTTACTAATGTAAATCATGGTGAGGAATCAGAAGCCAATCGCTGACCATGGACATGGCATTTCGTTGGAGTGCATAACCGGTGGAGTTGGGGGTTATTCAACCATTTTGGGCAATAATTGACCTTCAAGAACGTTACCATGTCCTGAAGCACCAACATCATTTGCATCCATGATTGAAGATAAAAATCCACTTAGGTGTACACTTAGGGAAGTAGGGGACCTATAACAATGCAGCCATATGTCCATCCAATTGGGGCCAAGAGTGTCCAAATACCCAGGACAGAGGTCCCTGAAGAGTCTTCCCTGGTCTGGGTCTCAACTCTATTGCTTGCTAATGTTGCAAAGCTTTGATGGTGGACAGTAAGGGCCATAACTGAGGCCATGGCCTGGATGAAAGACCACATGATGGGGGGATTGTAAGAAGGTGGGAGCTAAAGAGTCAAGAATTTAGGGGTTTACAGGGGTGGAGTTTTGGGCATAAAACTGCTTTAATGGGAATGGGATCACCATTTTAACCATGAAATCACTGGTAGCACACATCTAAGCTTCTCATTGCAGCTTGCCAGCAGATGCAGTCCTGGAGCAGCTCTGTGCACAAACCAGAATGGCTGAAAGAGCAGGTAGCGGGAGTCTTTCACGGGACCAATGTTGCGGTCTCAACCCCTTCTGCTCCAGAACGGCAACCATACAGGACTAGGCGGCCAAATCGTGCCTCGCAGGCTTGAGGTGTCAAGACATGCTCGCGAGAGTCCCTGGAGTTGGTTCTCAATTGGTTTGAGGGGAGTCAGGTAGAATATGGCCCCACACCCCCTTTTTTATTAAGTAGTAGTGGGTGGTCTGGTGCTTTGTGGCTCTGATAAGGTGGAGTCCCTCCGAGCCGGTAGACTTTATAAAATTAGCTATCTATAGTGGCTAGTGTTGCCTGCGAGCCTGTGGAGTCAACTGGGGGTAAAAATAATATGTATGACCCAATATTTTATGTTTTTTTACAATACATTAATTTTGCCTAATATTATATAAGTAAAATGGCTGCTGTGGCCAAGTTATCTCCAAAAATTTTTGTTTAAGGAAAAAAAGGGTAGCTATCGATGGGATACTTGTGGGAAGTTCATAGTTGTATATATTGAAACATAGGTTAGCTAGATACAACTCTACAATACCCAGGTCAAATTCCTTTCACCCATTGAGTAAAGCCATATGCATGCCCCTGTTAGGACTGAACAATCACTTTATTAGGAATACCTGGTGTGTGACATCTTGTGATCAGTAATGAGGTACCATGTGATGGCCTCATCACAATCGGATAACATCCTGACTTCTCCTCTGCGCAGCAGAAGGCAACATTCGGCAGTCTTGGTTAAATGTGGTGACTTGGGCAGACTGTTGGTGCCCGGAGGTGTGGTGCCGGTATTTCTTAAACAGTCACACTTGTTGGCTTTTCCCAAACCACAATATCAAGAGTGTATGAAGACTGGATGAACCATGGACAGACATCTGACAGAAGATCACACTAAGCAGGCCATACATGGTTGACATGCCACAGTGTAGCAACCAGGCCCAGCAGTACAACAGTGGGAAAGTTAGACAAATTTCCACAATGACCATGCTGTGTACCTTGTGTAGACTGGGGTTCAACAGCTCAACAAAGCTATTCACGCCAGCAACGGTTTGTATTAGCCTAGGAAAGTCATCAATGGACCTTGAATACGTGGCAGGAAGTCATCAGGAGTGATGAGTCATGTATCCTAATTAGCCATATGGATAGCCTGGTCTGAAATTTGGTGCAAGCAGCTTGAAGCTGTATCTCATGGGTGCACTGTTGGAGTTTAATGGGCTGGTGGTGGTGGTATCATGGTCTGGGTAGTATTTTCCTGGCGTGGCCTTGGACCATTGGTCATCATAACACAATCCTTGAATGGTGAACGGTACAGGGACCATATAGCTAACCATCTGCACCCATATCTTCAGGAAGTCTTCCCCGACCACAGTGCCATCTTTTAACAGGGCAGCACTCTATATCATCGAGCTCAGATCACTAGGGAGTGGTTGTAGGAACACGACAATGAATTCTCCACACTGCCTTGGCCCCCAAATACTGTAACGCTATCAAACATGTTTGCGATCTGCTGGAAAAGGCTGTGAGATCTGTTCCCACTTATCCCTAAAATCTACACCATTTGACGGAGCTGCTGCAGCGGGTATGGATTGGGTTAAGTATGGAGGGTGTTTGCCACTTTGTAGATTCTGCTCCCCAACACCTGAAAGCCGTGATTGCCCAAAAAGGTGAATCAACCCATTATTGAGTAGGTGTTCCTAATGCAGTGATCATTCAGTGTAGTTGGAGCATGAGAGGGCTGCCTTTATGGTACATACACATAACATGTTTCTTACCCCGACATTCGGTTCCTTCTTCATTCCCTTCTCGTCCCGGGTTACAGACACAGCTTCCTCTTGACACCATCCACTCACCTTCTCCTCCACAATGTAGACTTAGTCGCGTGGTACCCAGAAGATGAGCACCAATTACACAGCTCCCTATGGCTTCAGCCAGGGAGGCGCCTCCGTCTCCACTTGATGGGGTCTCAGGGAAGGACGCCAGGCTCCGAACAGTCGCTGGGCACTTATTAAAATACACTTTTACTCCAGCCAAAGATAGACAAGCCCCCAAATCCACAAAGGCCAAGTAGAACCCATTCCTATGTATCCGTCCAAAGTCTATAGTCCTCTCATCCATCCTAGGGCCCTGCCCACCTTTCCCTGGGTCTCGCGTGAAGCTTTTTCCAGTTCCAATAGTATCTACTTTTATCCAAGACTCTTCTGACCATTCCCATTCCTCGGCTTCCATGGCGCTGTCCACTTGGCGATAATATAGGGTGAATGTTTCTCTGCAAGCCAGGTGACGTCGAGCTGGTGGTGGCTGTAGACTGGCACAGTCTCGTACTGAAAAACGTAATGTGACATAGACCCGTTGAGCACCGCGGCTTGGAATGTAGCCTGTGCGCAGCCAATTACTCTGGTTGTAGCGCTGAGCATAGGAGTTGCAGACTTCATAGGTACGCAGTAGGCGTCGCTGGCCATCTAAAACACTGACCTCATCCCACTACGGAAGAAGAAGGGAGGGGGGGATTCAGAAATCTGAGTGACAACAAATAAGTCCTCCAATACAAGTCTTGGGGGAAACTTTATGTTCACATGTACTTGGATTACTCACCCCTCCCTCTGGATGGGTTGACCAGCCAATCTCTGAGGTTTCTTGTGTTGTATCAAGTAGAATCTCTGGAATATAAGGATGTAACGAAAGTCTTTTAGGATTGTATAGGAAACAGAAGTTCAACACAATGATACCTGTCTTCTTTATGTACTCATGAATTTTAATAGCTGCTATAATGACCAATGATTTCATCTTTACCATTTACGGATGCAATTTATCATCTGAGATTGAACGCCTACAGTCGAAGATTGCTTCAACTATCAATACTTCAACTATTTGAAGATGTATCTGCTCAATCTGATGTTGCAACTCTACTATCTGTGGTTACTCCACTACCCTCGGAGGTAGCTTCTCTGCTACCTGTAGGATGTACTGTAATTTTACCATTTCAGATCGCACCTCGACCATCAGTGGCTGCACCTCTACCATCTATGAGTGTACCTTTACCATCTGTAGTTGCAACCCCTACCATCTGAGGCTGCACTTCCACAGTACCAACTGTGGCTGCTCCTCGACCCTCTGAGGTTTTCTCTCTTACGTGTGAGTTTGCACATCTACCATGTGAAATTGCACCTCTACCATCACTGGCTGCTCCTCTACCATCAGTGGCCGCACCTCTACCATTAGTGGCTGCATCTCTACCATCAGTGGCTGCATCTCTACCATCAGTGGCTGCACCTCTACCATCAGTGGCTGCACCTCTACCATCAATGGCTGCATCTCTACCATCAGTGGCTGCACCTCTACCATCAGTGGCTGCATCTCTACCATCAGTGGCTGCACCTCTACCATCAATGGCTGCATCTCTACCATCTATGATTGTACCTTTACCATCTGTAATTGCAACCCCCACCATCTGAGCTGCACTTCCACAGTACCAACAGTAGCTGTTCCTCTACCTTCTAATTTTTTATCGCTAATGTCTGAGTTTGCACATCTACCATGTGAGATTGCACCTCTACCATCAGTGGTTACACCCCTACCATCAGTGGCTGCACCTCTACCATCAATGACTGCACCTCTACCATCAGTGGCTGCACCTCTACCATCAATGGCTGCATCTCTACCATCTATGATTGTACCTTTACTATCTGTAATTGCAACCCCCACCATCTGAGCTGCACTTCCACAGTACCAACAGTAGCTGCTCCTCTACCCTCCAAGGTTTTATCGCTAATGTCTGAGTTTGCACATCTACCATGTGAGATTGCACCTCTACCATCAATGGCTGCTCCTCTATCATCTGGGGTTGCTCCACAGTGGCTGACCCTCTAACATCTATGATTTCATCTTTAACATTTAAGGTTGCACATTTACCATTTGAGGTTACTGCTCTGGTATCAATGGTTTCTCCTTTACCATCTGTGATTGCACCTCAACCATCAGTGGTTAGACTTCAGATATTTGAGGTTGAAACTCTAGTATCTGAGGTCACACCTTTACACTCTGCAATCGCACCTCTACAATCATTGCCTGCACCGCAAGGTTGCTCTTCTATCATCCCAGATCGCGGCTCCACCATCAATGGCTGCATCTCTAGTCTATGATTGCACCTCTGCCATTTGTAGTAATTCTTCTACCATAAATGGCTGTGTAAGGATCTGAGTCCATATGTGTGTTGCCACTTTATTGTCTGTTGATTTAAGAATGACTGTGCATTTCTGTAATGCCATGAGCTGCGGTGCGTGGCAGAGACTATGAAGGAGGACTTTATAAATAGAAGTCTATTCACGCACAGTTTATGTTCAGGAGAAGCTGCAGACGTAAGCTCCCATGTGTAACACTACTGGCATTTATGTACTGAGCTTGGTTCTGTGACGTATTTATGGAATTAGCTTGGTTCTGTGGCTGAATGTTTATTATGAGCATTGTTCTCATGTTGTATTTATGTGCTAAGCTTGGTTCTGGTGCCGTATTTATGTAAGGAGCTTGGTTCTGTGCTCCATTTATAAACTGAGCTTGATTCTTGTGCTGAATATCTCTGCTGAGCTTGGTTCTGTTGCTGTATGTATATTATGAGCATTGTTCTCATGTTGTATTTATGTGCTAAGCTTGGTTCTGGTGCCATATTTATGTAATTAGCTTGGTTCTGTGCTCCATTTATAAACTGAACTTGGTTCATGTGCTGAATTTCTGTAGTGAGCTTTGTTCTGTTGCTGTATGTATATTATGAGCATTGTTCTGATGCTGTATTTATGCGCTAACCTTGGTTCTTGGGATGTATTTCTGTAGTGAGCTTGGTTCTGTTGCTGTATGTATATTATGAGCATTGTTCTGATGCTGTATTTATGCGCTGACCTTGGTTCTTGTGATGTATTTCTGTAGTGAGCTTGGTTCTGTTGCTGTATGTATATTATGAGCATTGTTCTCATGTTGTATTTATGTGCTAAGCTTGTTTCTGGTGCCATATTTATGTAATGAGCTTGGTTCTGTGCTCCATTTATAAACTGAGCTTGGTTCTTGTGCTGAATTTCTGTAGTGAGCTTGGTTCTGTTGCTGTATGTATATTATGAGCATTGTTCTGATGCTGTATTTATGCGCTGACCTTGGTTCTGTTGCTGTATGTATATTATGAGCATTGTTCTGATGCTGTATGTATATTATGAGCATTGTTCTCATGTTGTATTTATGTGCTAAGCTTGTTTCTGGTGCCATATTTATGTAATGAGCTTGGTTCTGTGCTCCATTTATAAACTGAGCTTGGTTCTTGTGCTGAATTTCTGTAGTGAGCTTGGTTCTGTTGCTGTATGTATATTATGAGCATTGTTCTGATGCTGTATTTATGCGCTGACCTTGGTTCTTGTGATGTATTTCTGTAGTGAGCTTGGTTCTGTTGCTGTATGTATATTATGAGCATTGTTCTGGTGTTGTATTTATCTACTGAGCTTGGTTCTGGTGTTGTATTGATGTTATGAGTTTGGTTCTGGTACAGTATGTAGTCACTAAGTTGTTAATATGTAGGGATGCTTCTATCTTGCTGCTCCCAACTCAAGTAGAATACAGGCAGACTGCCTATCAGTGCAACATGTATAACATTTATCGGGTTTTTTGTCTCATGATGGGGGCACCAAAACTAATTCTGCACATGGAGCCGCCTAACCTGAGGCCACTACTGCTAGTATGGCACATGGTATGGGGGAGCCTGTTGCAGATTTTGCACTGGGGACCAATATTATGCCTCTAGCTTGGTTCTCTGCAGTTGTGTGTAGACTTGCCCTTTAAGGCTCTCCGATGCTAATTGTGCCTCGTCTTGTTCTCTTCCTCGTCTCATTTCTTTCTGGAGTGTTGTGTATTTTTTTAATCTGCAGGTTTAGAAAGTAGGTCATACAGCATGCATGTAGCAGCTGAGCCCACCCCGGCCAGGCCCGTATTGTCTGACTGATGGCCAGTGGCGCGCAGTGCGGGTGACGTCTGACATGCATTGTGACACAGCGAGAGATCCTCGCACGGAATGTCATGTGTCAGGGACACGCTTCCTCTTCTCACCTTATGGACATCCAGGGGGAAATTAAGGACAGTTCTTCAAGTACCAGATAGCGAGACATGAAACTACTTAGTCAGTGAAATGAACTGGAAGATGTTCCAGACGTGGAGAGCCGATCTCATCCTGTAGCTTCTCACTTGTCCCTTGTGGTGGAATTTTTTATTTAATTTTTTTACAAAAATGTACACGTCCCGCATGTCTCCGTTTAATCACTCGTTAAAGGGAATGTGTCATCAGAAAATGTATGAGGGGCTCGCAGAAGTCCCTCCAGAAAGCACTTGTCTGAATCCCATCATTATCAGTCATGTGTCCTACTTCATAGCACTTCCTGGCAGCCAATCACAGTGAGGCCTTAGTCAGACGGGCGTTTTTAGCCGCGATTTGTGCATGCGCATGCGTCCGGCGATTTTAGAAAACCATTGCTTTGCAATGGTATCGGACACATGAGCGCTTTTTATGCGCTCGTCCGATAAATTATAGAACAAAAAATCGCAGATCGCACCTATCTGCGATCTGCGATTCCTGTTCTCTTCTCTATATGCGCTCAATGGGGCCGGCGGCAGCAGCGCCGACCCCATTGAAAACATATAGAAGACAAATCATTCTTCTCTGCCACAGCTGTAACAGCTGTGGCAGAGAAGAACGATGTTTGCCCATTGAATTCAATGGCGCGGCAATACAGCCGCTCCATTGAAAGCAATGGGCTGCCGGCGTGCGCGGGGTGAATTGTCGGGAAGGGGTTAAATATATAAGCCCTTCCCTGCAATTCATCCTAAAATGTGTTAAAATAAAAAAAAATTGTATACTCACCTTTCCGCTGCAGCCGGAGTCCAGCCGCGGCCGCTGTCAGTTCTCCTGAACTGCTTCTCGGCACTATTCAGCCGGCGGGGCTTTAAAATCCCCGCCTGCTGAATGATCTGCCTCTGATTGGTCACAGCCCTGACCAATCAGAGGCCGGTTTCACTCACACACCCATTCATGAATTCATGAATGGGTGAGTGACTGCTGCCTCTCAGCGCTGAGCCAATCAGGGGCAGGTCTGACTCACATCCATTCATGAATTCATGAATGGGTGTGAGTGAGGCATGCCTCTGATTGGCTCAGCGCTGAGCCAATCAGGGGGCAGGTCTGACTCACACCCCCTTCACACCCACTGCAGGACGGCCGCGCGGAGCTCCGGCTGCCGGGAGAAGGTGAGTATACAATTTTTTTTTATTTTTACACATTTTAGGATGAATTGCAGGGAAGGGCTTATATATTTAAGCCCTTACCGACAATTCATCCCGGGCTTGCCCGCAGCGCATTGCTTTAAATGGAGGCGGCTCTATTGCCATCTCCATCGAATGCAATGCGCTGGACAGCTCCGGCCTGTTTCTAATGAAACGCGGCTAGGAGCAGATTTTCGGGCGATTTGCGGGCGACTTGCGCGCACCGGTCATGCGATTTGCGGATGCGCATCCGTCATGCGATCCGCAAATCGCGCGAAAAAACGTCCGTCTGACTAAGGCCTTAAGGCAGCATCACACGAACGTTTGCGCAAAAATGCTCGCAATAGCATGACTTTTTTGCCTAGTGGCTGTAATATGAACTGCAGCCTGACAGGGTTTTCCAGCATGACACAATATTGTATCGAATTGGTTTAATAGGAAATTGGAGTCTTTAATGAAATGATGTATTTGGCCCTATTTGTTGTAACACCTGAGACTCGTTGTGGCAGGGGACAGGCGGGAATCATATCAGGGGTGCCTGGGGTCAGTGTGGGGCCGTCTCCTGTATTCGGGTGGGATCTCCACTGGAGTACGTATAGGTGCCGCGTAGGGATATTTAAGGGACACTCTTCCCCAACATCCGGTTTCATCGGCCCGTCATTTATCAACAGTCAGGAAGATTTCCCCGTTTCCTCTTTCGCACTGGTGAAATGCGCACTTTTTCTATATGTTTCAATGATCGATCATAGTAAATGACTTCTCGGCCAGATATGTCACATAATCCCGTCACTGATGTGGTCTTATTTGACGACTTTGTGTGTTGGTTTATCTCTTAATACACAGGATTTTCTCGTCGGCACAAGTATTAAACGCCACGCTATATATAATAGGTATCACCGCAGTCTGCTCTGTGCCATCATCCGTAACTTATCGCATGCCTCGCTATATGTAATATGTATCAGCACAGTCTGCTCTGTGCCATCCTCCGTAGGTTACCGCACGCCTCGCTATATGTAATACGTATCACCACAGTCTGCTCTGTGCCATCCTCCGTAGGTTACCGCACGCCTCACTATATGTAATATGTATCACCGCAGTCTGCTCTGTGCCATCCCTTCGTAGCTTATTGCACGCCTCGCTATATGTAATGCATATCACCAGTCAGCTCTGTGCCATTCTCCATAGCTTACGCATTACCCATATCGAGGCGTGCGGTATCACCACAGTCTGCTCTGTACCATCCTCCATAGCTTATTGCACGCCTCGCTATATGTGATACGTATCACCGCAGTCTGCTCTGTGCCATTCTCCATAGCTTAACGCACACCTCGCTATATGTAATATATATCACCGCAGTCTGCTCTGTGCCATTCTCTGTGGCTTATCGCATGCCTCGCTATATGTAAAACGTATCACCGCAGTCTGCTCTGTGCCATTCTCTGTGGCTTATCGCATGCCTCGCTATATGTAAAACGTATCACCGCAGTCTGCTCTGTGCCATTCTCTGTGGCTTACCGCACGTCTCACTATATGTAATATGTATCACCACAGTCTGCTCTATGCCATCCACCGTAGCTTACCAAACGCTTGCTTAATGTAATATGTATCACCGCAGTCTGCTCTGTGCCATCTTCCGTAGCTTACCGCACGCCTCACTATATGTAATATGTATCACCGCAGTCTGCTCTGTGCCATTCTCCATAGTTTATCGCACGCCTCGCTATATGTAATATGTATCACTGCAGTCTGCTCTGTGCCATCCTCCGTAGCTTACCACACACCTCGCTATATGTAATATGTATCACCGCAGTTTGCTCTGTGTCATTCTCCATAGCTTACCGCACGCCTCGCTATATGTAAAATGTATCACCACAGTCTCCTCTGTGCCATCCTCCGTAGTTTATCGCATGCCTCGCTATATGTAATATGCATCACCGCAGTCTGCTCTGTGCCATTCTCCGTAGCTTATTGCATGCCTCACTATATGTAATATATATCACCGCAGTCTGCTCTGTGCCATGCTCCATAGCTTACCAAATGCCTTGCTATATCTAATATGTATCACCGCAGTCTGCTCTATGCCATCCTCCGTAGCTTACCGCACGCCTCGCTATATGTAATATGTATCACCGCAGTCTGCTCTATGCCATCCTCCGTAGCTTACCGCACGCCTCGCTATATGTAATATGTATCACCGCAGTCTGCTCTATGCCATCCTCCGTAGCTTACCGCACGCCTCGCTATATGTAATATGTATCACCGCAGTCTGCTCTGTGCCATCCTCCGTAGTTTATCGCACGCCACGCTATATGTAATATGTATCACCGCAGTCTGCTCTGTGCCATCCTCCGTAGCTTACCGCACGCCACGCTATATGTAATATGTATCACCGCAGTCTGCTCTGTACTGCGCTCGTCTGTGTTTCCCCAAGAACATTTCTACTAAGATCAAAACATTCCTGGAAATGTAAGTCCCCGAGTCATGCCCGTGCGACGTCTTGTACAATCCTACACAGACCGTTGAGACTTATCTGGGTAGCAGTCGTTGAGTGAATAAGACCACTTCATTGGCCGCAGGAGTTTGGATGCTGATTTTTGAAGACCCCGTAGACTTATATCCCTCAGGAACCATTCACACGGGACAGAATATCTCACAGCAGCGTTGTAGAATATGCCGTCCCTGAATCTACACTGCTAACTGCGGACTTGGATGCAGAACTGCCGGCAGGATGACATATTCTGCAACGTTGTTGTGGAGTATACCGTGCCGTGTGAAAGGTCCCAAATAATGTCTGTAGACAGCAGGAGGACCATCCATGTGAGCATCATTGGGGAAGAAACACATGAAGGTGATAATTAGGGCCACATAATGGGACAAAACGAAATAACTGATTTCAATGGATTTTAGTGTTTTCGTTTTCACTATCGGGATTTCTCACCCATTAAGAGTACAGGTGAGAAAAGATAGGACCTGCGGGAATTGGCGGGTCTAGTTGCGCCTAAGGACGCCTGTTTTCACTCTCAGTAGAGAAATCTACCATTTGGTGGGCCAACATAAGAAACAGCCGAAAGAAAAGTTAAATCTTCACAAAAGAGGACTGAAGTCTCCGAATCGTAGCTCTCCCAATGGGCTCATGCCCGCGGCCATATGCGTACAACAATACATTTTACACATGTTGCAGCCATGCGCTCTGCCGCCAGAAACCGCATAATGCTGCGTATAGCACTGCGCCTGCCCGCATATCACAAGCTCACGGACATGCGCAGTGTTTTGCTCATACCCGTGCATACATATGTATGCATTTGCGCACCCCCATAGGCATACGCCGCAGGGTAGCAAACGGTATGAAACATAAAATAGCCATTAGGGCTGACACCCACTGGCGTTTTTTTCTCTATTGCGCTGCGAGAGCAAGTGAAAACACTCGCCTCGCAGCGTGAGAAAAAACCCGGGATAAGGCCAGGATATCGCCAGTCTTTTGAGATATATATGAATAGCTAAGCACTAGCTGTAATTGCCTGAGCGCTCAGCCAATAGCTAAGCACTAGCTGCTATTGGCTGAGCGCTCAGCCAATCAGCACAGCCCTTTCAGGAGGCGGGGATTCCTTCATCCCCTGCAGAAGTCCGTGATATTCTCCCTATCTTTTCAATGGGGCTAGCGCTGCTGCCGCTGGCTCCATTGAAAAGACTGGCGATATCCCCGTCTCATCCCAGCGTCTTTCTTGCGCTGCAAGGCGAGTGTTTTCACTTGCTCTCGCAGTGCAAGAGAGAATAAAATGCCAGTGGATGTCCAGCCTTACTCACCCTCGCATGTTGTCTCCAATCCAGCGCTGCCTACACAGTCTCTTCCGCTCCAATCCAGCTGCTCACAAGGACACTGCAGTAAATCGCTGGCCTCGGCGGTCACATACCGTTCAAATTTACACAACCGCTAAGGCCAGCGATTGGCTGTGGAGGTCAAGTGAGAGATGAGCATGACATCATCAATTCATGTATCCGCATGAACCGGAGCAGAGGAGACCGAGTCTTCAGCGCTGGACAGGAGACAACATGGGAGGGTGAGTAATTGCTGGCTTTTTTTGCTTTGTTTTGTTGTTTTTTTTCATTTTTATACCCCTTCCTACCCTGGGGCATTTATTCAGTGTTGGAAAATAGCTTTAAATAAGTGTAAAATTTTGTGCTTCTTAACATTTTTACATATCTTTATGGTGGCTGGGACTTAATTTTTTGATTCATAGCTCCAAATCCCTGTCATAGATGTAGAGACAAACAATAAAACTTTACTACCTGCAGCCACCACTAGAGGGAGCACAAGAGCTTAGTGCATACGTTTTATGCATTGGACTCAATGATAACACAGTATTCAGGGAGCTTCCTCTAGTGGTGGCTGCAGGAAAATAGAATTTTATCATGAAATTCCAGGTCTATACGGGGGATTTGGAGCTCTGGATCAGAAAAATGGGTTCCTGACCCCTATAAAGATATATTAAGAAAAATAGACTTAAAAACCCCATGGTGTTAAAAGGTTATATGTTGGACATGCCTTTTAAAAGTGTTCTCTGACATTTTTAAAAAAGTGCCCCATGGTAGGAAATGCTGTAAAAAAAAAAAAACAGCCAATACTCATCCATCTGCTGTGCTTTTGGGCCAGCACCACTGACCTAATTCTCACTGATACGGGAAGTGATGACATCACATTAATTGCTCACATGATTAATGCAGCCAGTCACTGGCCCCAGTGATCAAGTGTCATTCATGCTTACATGCCCATTTGAGGCCAACAATTCAATGTAGAGTAAGTGGTGAACCGGATGTCCTGTCTTTCTGTTTCAGTGGGAATTGGAGCAGAGGAGATTGGGTCTTCACTCGGTACCAGATTCGACGTGGGAGGGCGAGTAATGCCTATTTTGCTTTTATATTCCTTACCCTGGGGCAAGTTTGTTTTTTTAATGTAGGAAAAAGTTAAATAAGTGAAAATGTGCTGATTAACATTTTAACATATCTTTCTAGTCACTGCATAGATATAAACAATAACATTTTTAATACCTGCAGCCACCACTGGAAGGAGCTCAGTGCATACTTTTAATATATTGAACTCAAAGATAACACAGAATACAATGAGCTCCCTCTAGTGGTGGCCGCAGGGAGACAGAATTGCATTGTTTATCTCTATATCTATGCAGAGGATTTAGAGCTCTGGAACAGAAAATGGATCTTGAATTATTATAAGGATATAATAAGAACAATAGACCTGAAAAAACATGGGGGGGGGGGACATTTATAAGAGCTTTTACACCAGAATGCTGGGACTTACACAAAGATTTGCGACATTTTTAGCATTTTGCACTAGGCGGGGCTTGCTGGAAGGAGGTGTAAATTATGCCAGAAATTTATGTCAAGTTGAACCTGGCGTACGTGGGCGTTTAGGGACACAGAGGAGCTGCGAGGCGTCCTGAAGAGGCGTGAATGATAGAAATGACGGTCTTAGTCAATTTTCCCTATGGTCTTAAACGGTGAACAGTGACATTAGGTACATCTCTAAAATCTTTTGTGCAGGATTTAGACCCCCTTAATAACACATTTTGTCTTTTAGGTAAGATCCCTGCCATTTTTTCTAAAGTGGGAGGGCCCTAGCTTTAGTGGGTGTAGCCCATCACACTTAATACAATGCACACCAGAAACCGGCATACATTATAGCTGAAAGCTACGCCAGCTCAAAGCTGGCATAAGTTTCGGTCTGGTGTATGGCAGTGCCACCAAACTCCACAAATACTTTAAGATCCTTGTGCCTCCTGTCTCGGT